>NC_046154.1:256675615-256953115 GCF_011064425.1 Rattus rattus
CCACTGTTGGCAAGTGAGTATAGTGGTTATCGCAGCCTTCCCTGGTCAAGGCTGGTGGATGGGCTCAGCATAGAGTTGAGATACGATGGTGTAGGATGCTGCTTCTTGGCATATAAACTACTTCAAGGAGTGGTAAAAACCAAAGACTGAAAAAACAACCCAGGAATAATAGTCACCCTAGTATCCCTGACTTAATTTGACCTGTCATTCATAACCGCTTTTGTTTACTGTATTTTTGTAATATACCCATGGCATACAGCGATAAGTTTTGAAAAGACGTTTTCACACAAGCATATATATCACGATCTTTGATAACAACTTATTCCTATATTAATTGCTTTTTTCATCTCTGTGACAAACGCCTGACAAAAAAACGACTCAAGGAAAGGAGGTTCTTCTGGCTAACAGTTTGAAGGCGCTGTCCACTGCGTCTGGGGAGACACAGCAGCAGGAACAGGAGGCAGCTGGCTACATTGTATCTATTGTGAAGAAGCAGAGCGGGAGACTAGCTTTCTGGTTCTTTCATTGGTCCAGGACCTCAGCTCAAGGAATGGTTCTGTTCACTTTCAGAGCAGGCTTTTCCTTTTCAGTTAAGCCTCCCTGGAAACACCTTGATGGACACATCCGGGGATGTCTCCTAAGTGATGCTAACTGGAACTGAACTGACAGAGGATAGATCATGATGAGTCCACCACTTGCACACCTGACATGCAAACATGTTACGTTTTTTAAAGCTAATTCAAAAATGTTGAGAATTTCGTATGTATGAGTAGTAGATTTACATCATTACCTCCCATTGTTCCCCCTGACACTCCTCCCAAACCCTCCCTCTCCCCCTCAAATTCATAACCTTTTAAAATTACTGTCTATAATGATTGTATATATTATTAATATATTGCCTATGTACACATATCCTGCAGAGTTCATTTAGTGTTGTTCAAATGTCTACGTGTTTAAGTCCAATCACTGGCATTGGATAACCTGTTGGGGGTACATCCCCAAAGAAAGACTGATTCTCTCTCAGCGGCCATTATGAGCCTGCAGCTCATCTAGGGCTGAGGCCTTGTGAGACTTTTCTCATCCAAGTTGGCATGTAAGCTGTTTTGATTGTGCAGGTTTTATTTAGATGAGCATGTTTTAAAAAGTTTGAGGTTGATTGTTTTTCAATTAAGTGTATGTGTCGGGGGGCGGGGAGTCCATGTCCATGCAGTGCCTGTAGAGGCCAGAAGAGGGCATTGGAACCCCTCGAGCAGGTGTCACAGGTGGTTGTGAGCCACTCACTCCCTGTAGCATCTCGCCAGCCTCAAGTGCATCCCTTTTAAACCGTAATACTCCGCCTTGTCTGTGAAGGCTCATGGTCACCTCACACCGCAAAATGCATTTAGTTCATCTGCAAGAGCCCTAACCTTCTGGGTTGATTAGATGCTTCCTGATACCTGCTACTCTTCCAGTAATCCAGTGATTAGGTTTGCATTCACCAAGTCTGACCCAGAGAGATGGCTCAGCAGGAAAAGGTACTTGCTGCCAGGGTTGTTGCCCAGGTTCCTTTCCTGATCCCCACAGGGCGGAAGAAGAGAACAGAATCTCACAGGTTGTTTTCTGGCCTCTGCGTGAGCACAGCGGTACATGAGTGCTCACACACACATGCTCATACACACAGAGAGAAACACACTCATGCACACACAAACATACACACATGCACACACACAAAGAGAAGCCCATGCACATACAAAATAAATAAATGACATTCAGTTACAAAGTTGCTAATCGTTGACTTCTTCCACTTCATAGAAAATTTAAGAATTCATTTCCTTAACATTTTAACTCACAAAATGTTGTGCAGTGAGATGCTCAATATTAGTCATACACACATTAATGTGATTTATCAATCATTCATACTACATGTACAGACTTTTACAAATACACGCATTTCATAAAAATTATTTTATTTCTTACATATAGGCACTATTCACACAGTGATCCTAATCTATGAATGTATATAAATCTTCAGTGGGTAACTCATTCACATATGAATGTCCGCCTATTTCCACTGCTCTTCCGTTTCCCAGCAATTCTACTTTTTGTTTCTACTATTATTTTTGCTCGAAGGATGCCTACGATTTCATTGTAATGATAAAATCTATTTGTTGTAAATATCATCAATTTTTCTGTGGAAATGTATTCACTTTACCTTCCATCTTTGAAGTTTGCTTGTCTGAGTAGAAACAAATTAGCAATTATTTTCTTTGCCTAGATTATAAACATCTCATTTATCTTTTGACTTCCATAGTTGGTATCCATCTAGATGCCAAGATATCTAGTGTCACTATGTATTTTCCCCCTGAAGCTTTTCTCCCTTGTTTCAGGAACTTTTGTTACAATATTCTCAAAGACCTAATAAACAATGATAAAAATATACATACATAACATACATGCAGATTGTTTGATGGTGATGATATATAGATAAATAGATAGATCATAGAGATAGATACATAGATGGAAGATAGTAGATAAATACATACATACATAAATGATATATAGATACATACATAGATGATATATATATGATAGATGGATAGATAGATCAATAGATAGATCGATAGATAGAAAGATGGGTGGATAGATAGATAGATAGATGGATGATAGATGGATGGATCGATAGATAGATAGATAGATAGATGGATAGATAGACAGACAGATAGATAGATAGATAGATAGATAGATAGATAGATAGAGATAGATGGATGGATAGATAGATAGGTAGATGGATAGATAGACAGATAGATAGATAGATAGATAGATAGATAGAGATAGATGGATGGATAGATAGATAGGTAGATGGATAGACAGATAGAGAGATAGACAGATAGATAGATAGATAGATAGATAGATAGATAGATAGATGATAGAGATGGATAGATGGGATGGATAGATGGATAGATGGATGAATAGATGGATAGATAGAGAGAGAGAAAGAGAGAGAGATGGATTGATAAGAGATTTAAGTAACTGTATTTTCCCTTTAATTGTTTGCATTGCAATTTCTAGACTTCGTGAGTCTGAATTCATCAGCATTGTGGAAATTTTCTCACATCCGCTACTGCACAATTCATATTATTTATTAATTTTTTCAGGACTTCAGACACAAGTCTTTTAAAAGTTCTTTTCATTTTATGTGTATGGTTATCTTGCCTACATGCCTATTTGTATACCATGTGCATGCAGTACCTATGGAGCCCAGAAGGTGGCGCTGGATTCCCTGGGACTGGAGTTACAGACCATTGTGAGCTGCTGTGTGGGTGCTGAAGAGAAAACCTAGGTCCTTTGCAAGGGCAGCCAGAGCTCTTAACTGCTGAGCCATCTTTCCTGTTCCAGATAAGAGCCTTTTGACCGTCGTATTCTTGCCACGTCTTTTAAAACAGTTTCTGTATTCCCACTGTTTGCATTTCTGAGTTTCCTGGGTGACCTTCCTTTTGGTCCCTAGTATACCTCGCCCCTCCCCTTTGCACAAGCCACTGTCAAGTGAGCTCATAGCTGCTTGTTGCATTTTTATGTTTTGAGGTTTCTGCTTGCTGATTTAGTTCTTTGCCCTGGTTTTTACTACTTCCAGTTCCCTGCAGAAAACAGAGGTGTGACTTCTCCGCCTGCAAAAAAGTCAGAACACATAATCAAAAGATTCACGTTTACAAAGCTCCTCTCGGACGTTCCAGTGCATCCACTTTTGTTTCAGTTTCATCTTGTTTCAGTTTCCTCTTGTAGTTTTTGCCCCATGTCGTCCTCCTGTCTCTTCACGTATTTATCTCTGGTTGTGTGTTAGAAATTGCTCTCCATGTTACAGATGTCATTTGAAGTTCGCATTAGAGAGATGGAGCGTGGGGGAGGCTGAGGTGGTGGCAAAGAGCAAGGCGTCACTCTGAACTCTGAGAGGCCTTCAAGAGAAGCATGCTTCAGAGAAGGCTGCATGTTCTAAGGCCCTGAGACCACACAGAGCAATGACCCAAATGTGAAAGTTGACCAGAAAGCTGCAGCACAGATTATGAGACATCTCCCTGGCCAAGCAAGAGAGGCAGGTGAGGCAGAGGACAAAGCCTCCTCAGCCGGCAGGCTTGTGTTAGCATTCCTGGACTTTCTCCTAACAACGGGAAGCACTGGATATTGAGGGGAGGGTGAACTGTCTAGGCTGATTGCTACGGGAAGCAGAAGAAATAATACTGGTCTGGACTGGAGGCAGAGGGCTGGGCATGGAGGTTGTCGATGGTCTGAGGGGAGTCGCATGACCTGGAGGCTGACTGCCACTAGGGGCAGGTGGAAAGACAGTTTGTCCGTAAAAATTCTGAGACCTGTGGTAGGTTGCTGAAACTCAATAGAGCCTAGAAAGAATGCAGGTATAGGGAACATGATGTCCACAAAGTGAGACCAAGGAGGCTCCAAGTAGTTCTGTACTCCAGGTTATACCTGTGCTCAAGGGACTGTCCTGACAGAGGGTCACTGTGGTCTCGTGGTGATCTGTCCTCTTTAGCATGACTACCCAGACCTGCCAAGCAGTCAGAAAATGATGATGAACTGTGAGGATCCCAGGTATAATCTCTGTGGGCCATTCATGGAAAACACCGATTATAGTCACACAGTCCACACTGAGACATGATGGCCAGTGTGGATTGGCTGTGGGGAAGATCCTGGAGCATCTTAGTGACAGACTGGCTGCCACTTACAAGTGTCCTCCTGGGCTGGGCAAGGAAGGGACAGAGGAGAGGAGGAGCTCCTGTGGGAGGAGTCTCCCGGGAAGCATTTCCCACAACCACAGCTGTGGGTTCATATCTGGGCGCATGTATCAATCTAGTAGCTGTTATGGGATTCTTGATGTTTGTGGGCAGACCATCTCCACGAGATGGTAGTAGGTGAGGGGCTTATGGTTGGTTTCCGAGAAGCAGTGATTTCCAGGGAACCCGGCTGTTCACAGAGAGTTTGTTTAAGGGATTCGAGAGTTTGTGAGCCATCAGTTTTCCAAGGAAGTCTGTCTCTGGGGAGCAATGATAACTGGAGGCCTGGGTGTTCTCAGGGACTCTGTCGTCAAATGGCAAGTGAGCTGTCCCTGTGGCCCCGTGGCACGTGTTCTTCAGTGTCTGGGCAATGCTGTGTCACAGCTAACCTTGAGCCAGGACCCCTCAGTGCAGCCACCCGACTGGCTTCCACCTGCCAGCCTTCGTTTGGAGTAGGCTGGCAGCCACAGCCACCTTGCTGTGGGCTGGCTGCCACCAGCAGATGGGCCTCCAGGAGAATGCCAGCATCCCTGGGAGTCAGCCTCCATGGGTGGCATGGGAGAGAGATAGGCCCTCTGTGCCCTGAGCTAGCTGCTGTAGTTGAGGCACTGTCCAGACGCTAATGTGACCCCTTAGCTGATGTCCTTCCCCCTTCCTCCCTAAGAGACTTCCTTCATAGTCATATACGACAGACTCTGTGAGCACTGGGCTCAGGCTGGCATCTGTGGCGATGTCACCCCTCCACCCATTTTTTTTGCAGAAAGATTGAACTTGGAATCAAAATCCATGAAGTCACTGTGGTTCTGGGAACCGCAGTGTCTGCCATAAACCCTGGCCGGGCAGGTGTACAGCCATGATCTTGAAGCTTCCTTACTGGTAGAATGGCTGTACTAGAGGGAGTGCTTCCGGTTCAAAGTTAAACTTCGCTTGACTCCAGGGGTTTCTGGAAGGTGAGGATGAGAAAGCCCAGCACAGTTGCTACCCAGGTGCTATGGTGCATGAGGATGAACTGAGGTGCAGCTCTCCGTGTCTGCTGGACACCGTCACTTCAGGGGACACCCTGAACAGCACGAGAGCAGACACCCGAACCTTCATCCTAAGCTCTTCCTACTAGACTCAGGACCTTCATTAGCTAACATATGTATTTGAAGGTGGTGCCCACATTACAGCAGATGGGAAGGCAGAAAGCAAATGTCCAAGGTGGCCTTGCTTTGCATGTAACTTACAGC
Organism: Rattus rattus; assembly: GCF_011064425.1. Taxonomy (NCBI): domain Eukaryota; kingdom Metazoa; phylum Chordata; class Mammalia; order Rodentia; family Muridae; genus Rattus; species Rattus rattus. The sequence continues at coordinate 256,681,605 of NC_046154.1, forward strand.
ACAGGGCTTTCCTGGCTCAAGCCACACAGTGTGGCTGTGTAGTGAATTCCTCTGAAGCAGATCTCTTTCCTCAGCCCGATGCTTCACATCCTGTGGCTTTGACTACGCAGGCCCCTTCTCGGGTCTCAATCCTATCCCCAGGCTTTAGAAGTCCCTGCTTATTGGAGTCACTGGTGGGAACAGGGCAGCCTCTGCCCAAGCTTGCAGAAGCTGCTTGGCCTGTGCCAGGTCAGCAATTCCTAGTTTCTCACAGAGGAGAAATACTGTAGAGGAACTGTGTGAAAAGCTACGTTCTGATAGATTTTTGGTTCAGTCACTCAAGTATTTTTTTTAATTTTCAACGTGCCTCTATTTTCTATGATGTGCATGTGCTGGTCTTATAGTTAGAGACGCAGTGCTCAGAGATAAGGAGAAGCTAGCCAGGACCAGCCCGCGGCAGCCTTCCTGACAGAAAACAGCCTTGAGCCCCGAGGAAGATAGACTCAGTATGCATGGCTTCTTTCTCCTTCCTTCTTTCTTACGTGGAAGCCTGCAGGCCTGTGGTCATCTGGAGGAGTGAGCATCCCTCTTCTTCAGTTAAATCCACTCCAAGCCACTCCAACCTTGTCCTTGAGAACTGATTGCAGGGTAGACGGAGCGCTGAGCACTTGTCAGCTCCTCCAACGCCCTTTAGAACAAATACACCTCGGTTTGGATCCAGGAGCCGCTTGTCTGACGGGCTCTCCCTCCTGATGTCTGTGGCTCTTTTTTTTCTTTAGTAAGCTTAACGAGACTGCTTTCTGCAGCCTGTGCTCTGGTCACTGCTCTCTGGAGTTACTGGGGCTTCGCCTTGTTAAGCGAGCTATCTCCTTCTCAGAACCCACCCAAGGTTTAGCTCCTCTTCTGTCTCATGGTCCCTGGTCGTCACAGGTCTGCTGAGAACATCCTGACAAGTGTACCTCAGTGTCCAGCAGGCACTGGCTTCAGAGCCTCTGGGAACATGAAAACACTGTAACCTCAAGTCCTTTTTGCAGAACTTTGTAGGGTTTACACGGAACACAGAGTACCCCCTTATTCTTTGCACAATGTTTTGTTCATTGCTATTATCTGTGAGTGTGTGATTTGGAGGGCCATACGAATGTCACAGTTTAGATTCCAGTTGGAATCAGACACACGAGACCAGGGGTGAGGGTGGTCACTTTGCTTCTTGCTGGGCTGAAACAGCAAAAGCAAATCTAAGCAATCTAAGAAAAGCAATCTAAGAGAAAAATTGCATCATGGTTCACAGTTTGAGGGTGGGGTGCATCATCGCAGGGAATGGCGGGGAAGTCATGGCGGCAGGGCCCTGAGGCAGTCTGCCACTTTGTGTCATAGCCAGAAGGCAGAGGGGGATTACTGTGCGTGTTCACCTCAGTTTCTCCCTTTGACTAGATTCAGGACCCCAGTGCCATTCACTGCTAAAGCGTGTTTTTCCAACTCAATTAGCCCAACCTGGGACTTCCCAGAGTCTTGTCTCCTAGATGACATGATTCTAGACCCTGCCGATTTGACAGCGCTAACTTTCCCAAGTGTCCCAACAGGAAACAGCCCGGAACTTGCTTCTCTATTCCCCGCATTGCACATCTCCATTATCTTGTAGGCTTGGTACAAACATGGAGGATCCAGTGCCAGGTTCAGCTGTGTGATCCTCCCTCCTGCACTCCAAGGAAGACATTTGCAGCACTCCTCTGATGACAGCCCCCAGATAGGAAGAACTGTTTCATATGCCTTCCTCTGACTAAGTGTGGTGTCCTGCCTCGGTGCCTCGCCCCTGAGTGCTTCTGACTGCCTAGTCCAGTCCCTCCTGGGCACCATGCACTACCCTGTAGGCACCTGTTCAGTGTACTGTAGTGGGGATCTAGTTCTCTCTGTTCCAAGTGCTGCCCCTTCAGCTTCTCCACCAAGTCTTCTCCTGTTGCCTCCCCTCCACTAATGGCCAGGTCCACCCTCTCTGGGCAGTTCTGTCCAGTTCCCTGTGCATGCCTTGGCCCCATTATGCAAGACTGAAAGGTAAAGACAAACTAGGCTGAGGGACTTTGCTGGGACTTGCAGTAGGAGGGGAGGCACCCATTGCGATCATTTATCTTACTAAATGCTGTAGGCCTCGGGGGTAACTATCACTACCTGATGTGTCAATCAAATGGAGTGATGCCATCCAAAAGGAAACGATAGTGAGACAGGAGCTGGACCACCTAAGGGGAGATAATCTCCTGTGCGTCTCTCCAGGTTCCTGTAACTGCTATGACACGTGGTTTGGAGCCAGCGTCCTTCCACGTAAGCCCAGCGCCAGGAAGGATATGGAGTGCTCAGACATTGGCAGCTGTTACTGATGGTGATGGCGCCTCAGACAGATGCCACTAGCACCGGAGAACACAGAGTACTTGGGTGAGGGATCGTGGGACCAAGCTCAGAAGCAAGGGAATGAGCGAGTCTCACCTCTGCCCAGCCTGCAGTGACTTAGCTTCTCTGAGAGAGGTTCTGAGAGATTTTCTAACAAGGCACCATAGTGCTAGAGGTACATGGTTTAGAAACTCTTATCTTTTGTGTAGAAAATGCCCTGTCAGGGGATATTGTGACCTTCAGGGCTCAGGTAGTTCTTTGGTGGATAGTGGATAAGAACTATTTTTCATAACTTAGCAAGAGAGAAAACCCACATGGTCTTTGTCAGCAGGCTTCAGAATGGTGCTCTTTGCAAATGGCTACCACTGGAGTCGGCTCAAAGCCCATGCTCTCTCGGTGCTGTGAGCTCAACCTCTTAATCTCAAGCACATAGCCACACAGGGGGAAAGTCAGATGTTGGGAGCCTCACCGGGATCCCCAAGGCTATTACTGCCCTGATTTAAAAAAATCAGGCACATGCTATGTCCTCAAGCACCGTTGAGTTTAAACAAAGAGGGAAACTGAGGCTCAGGGAGGCTGGAGAACTTCGCCGAGCCTAAGTCTAAGCAATCTGTCCCTACAGAGGACACTGCAACCGTCCATAGGAGTCTCAACCCCATTACCCTGGGCATTGGCTCTCTGGTCAGATGAACTTGGAGATCAAAGTGGGCAATCCCAGGAAGGTCAGGGCCTCATCTCTCCTCCTACACCAACAAATACTGGGGAGCTACAGGGATGACCAGCAGTACCCTGAGAGCCTCCCATGGCTACTGTGTCACAGGTAGGCGACAGAAACTCATTTTAAGAATGGGTAAACTGAGACACAGAGGGTCAGACACTGGCGTTGATCGGCACCTGTCAATCTGACAGAGGCCTGACTCCCAGGGCCGACAGTTCTGAAGCTGAAAGGCTCGGCCATTGCTAGAGCTGAGGCGTAGAGGCTGAGAGATGCTGGAACACCTGCCAAGGATCACACAGCAGGCGCCCAGTTCCTTTGAAGCCACTAAAGGCCACCCTAGTTACACTGCACAGATGCTCAGCTTTACTGTGGGGCCACGTGCACCTGCCCAGCACAGGACCAGATTCTCATTGACGGCTGGGCTTTATTAGTTTTTTTTTTTCTTGTGTCCCAAGGCAGGGAAAACACAGATAACGCAAAGGAAAATAGGTCAAAATGAAGGGATCTGTGTAGGGTGCTGCGTTCCTGAGCACAGACACTTGGCCAAGAACTACTGTATCCTAGTGCCCCATCCAGGAGACCATCCTGGATGGTCCTAGAGTCTATCACTACCACCACTGGAGGCAAGAGGTGAAGGGAAAGGAAGGAACCCCTTGTGAGGGTACTATCCCACAGACCCAGTTCCCCTACCTGGTACTCCTTCTAGGGATCTGGTGTCAGCCCATGGTGATGCAGAGCTGATGACACAGCCCCTTCACTCTATTGGCATCTCCTCCTGCTCTGGGTCCTTGCTACTCAAGCATTCTGTAGCTTCAGGGCTGATGATGGGCAGGGACAGGCACAGTGAGGCAGTAGACTGCAGCTGGGCAGATCACAAGTCTCACAGCACCCCAAACCCCCACCACCTATGGGCAACTCCGGGGTGACCCTCAGCAGGGTGAGCACATTGGTCTCTTTGTCTAGGAGCATCTCATGACCTCTCTGCTCCCTCGGGGTCCTTGAGTGAGGAGTGTAGGCTGAAGGAGACGAAGCAGGATGGATTCCCCAAGGGCCACGTGGGCACCTGAAGGCTGAGGATGTCTGCAGGAGGAATGAGCAGTCCTGGATTAAAACCCGACAATGGAATTGGAAATGATGTTTCCCTGCAAACGGATTCTAAAATAAACACTCCAGAGCTGGCACGCATTTGCTGTGCCCTGCTTCTCAACACAGCCGAGATTCACTTACGATCGTGTTGGTTATAAATTGCAGCCTGCATTTCTCATATCAAAATGCACAGCCAGTGATATTTAACGCTAAAGAAATATATCCTCCAGCAATGAATACAGTCAGAAATTACTCACTGAATTTAACCAAGGAGAGAGAGATGCCATGGAGATGTACTGCATAAATTCGGGCATGTGGGACAATGGCCACCGTTTATTAACATTTTATCTCCTCCTGGAACTGTTTGACCTTGCTTCAGCAGTTTTATTGGGAGCGAGATCTCTGGACGCTCCCATTTTCCCCCTTTCCAAAGCAGCCTGACTTGTTCTGAGCAGTAAATACGATTGAAGGGGTTCATTTACTGATGTCTCCTTTAACCCAGAAGAAGAAAAATGTAGAGAAAGTCCCTTGACCCCCAGAAGAAAAAAAATTAACCCTACCTTTAAATACACGGCAATTCAGACCACTTAACCATGCCGCAGTTCATAAAGGAGAAATGAAAGCAAATTACCTGCGAGGGGCCAAGCTTTGCGACAAGTGTACAGGCTCAGGGGCATTGTATATTGGAGAGGGGACTTGAGAGGGTCCTTATTGATAAATGTCACCAAATTAAATCCATTCATACAAGCTAGGATCATGTGCTGAGCACCAAACCTTCCCCTGGCCTTGGGCCACTGAGAAGCTTTCAAAGATAGCAAACTGGCAAAAGCCTATTGATGCCTAGGAACAGGGGTAGGGAGGAACAGGATAGACAATCAGCAGGCATGAGATAAATACAAGGTTGGAGGAGTTAGATGAGGCGCTCCAGGTCAAGGGACACTCCTTTCCCCTTGGCCACGCCTCCTTAGCCACACCTCCTTGGCCACGCCTCCTTGACCACGCCTCCCTGGATACACACCCCGCCCTGAACATTGCGTGGCTTTTTCTCACCTCCCACCTTACTGGTCACACTCAGGAGAACTGGGGACCCTCTAAAGGAGGACTGTGGTGTGCACAGGTGCACACTAACCATATGGAAGCCCACCTACCTCATGTCCAAGACCCACTATCACGTCTTTCTGTTAAAGCTCTGGTAGGTGAAGAAAAGGTTGGGGGAGCATTTCTTCAATCAGTTGTTACTATATTTAAAGCCTCCTTAACCTCTATCAAAAACTCCCATGGATGCCATCCAAGTGTTGAGCAGGATTCAGGCATAGGCTTCCTTCCCCAGACAGACCTAAAAGGAACACCAATTTATATGTGTTCTCTGAGTACAGCTACGACATGTGAGTTCAAGAAACAAGGCTATCCCAAGATACGAAGAGAAAGATGACAGTGTAACACTTGCACTCAGAAACATTATTGCATGAAGAATCCCAGATATCTCCTGATAGACATATAATAATAAAGAGGGAGCGAGGCAGAGATTAATAGACCGAGAAACAATTGCAATAACTATGAAAAAAATAGTGTTACTTGTGGCATTTAGCTTCATTCTTACATTTTAAAAAGCCATTAAAAAGGGAGCAATGTGAAATTTGAGAACGTGTTATGTTTTGAATGGTTTTACAAAAAGTATTTAGTGTGTGTGTGTGTGTGTGTCTGTGTGTCTGTGTGTCTGTGTGTTCTGCATGTTTGTCTCTGTTCCACGTGTATGCAGTACACGTAAGGAACCAGAAGAGAGCATTAGATCCCCTGGAACTGGAGTTACGTGGTGATGAGTTATCCTGTGAGTGCTGGGAATGGAGTTCAGGTCTTTTGTATGATCAACTCATGCTCTTAGCCACTAAGATATCAGGTCCCTAGCCCCATTAATCTAGTTTTTGACCACCGGAAATACTGTCCAAAGGTCCTTTCTGACAATAATTTATTAAAATTTTCTTGAAGTTGTTATTTTAATTAATTAATTAAATTCACATCCTGACCACAGTTTCCCTTCCCATCTCTTCTCCCAGTCCTTCCCCCGCTACCTCCCACCCTATCCACCCCTCCATTTCTCTTCAGAAATGGGGAGAACACCCATGGATACCAACCAGCCTTGGCTTCTCAGGTTGCAGTGAGACTAGGTATATCTTTTCTTATTGAGACTAGACAAGAGAGCCTCATAGGGAGAAAGGGTCCAAAATGCAGGCAGCAGTGTAAGAGATAGCCCCTGCTCCCACTGTTAGGAGTACCACATGAAGACCAAGCTACACGATTATTAAATATGCACAGAAGACCTAGGTCAGTGTTGTGCATTCTCCCTGGCTAGCAGTTCACTCTCTGTGAGGCCCTATGGGTCCAGGTTAATGATTCTGTAGGTTTTCTTGTAGTATCCTTGAGCCATCTGAGTCCTAAAATTCTTCCTCCCCTTCTCCTACAAGATTCCCCAAGCTCTGCCTAATGTTTGGCTGGGGGTCTCTGCATCTGTTTCCATCAGTTGCTAGGTGAAGCCTTGCTGATGAAGGTTATGCTAGGCTCCTGTCTGTAAGTATTGCAGAATATCATTAACAGTGTCAGGAATGGGTTCCCTCTCATGACTAGAGCACTCATTGGTTGGCCATTCCCTCAGTGTCTGCATCATTTTTAGCATTGCACATCTTGTAGGTAGGGCAAAGATTTTGTGGCTGGATTGGTGCCCCAGTTCCTCCACTGGAAGTCTTGCCTGGTTACAGGAAATGGTTGGTTCAGACTCCATATTCCTCATTGCTAGGAGCCTTAGCTAGGGTCACCCTCACAGATTCCTCAGAGCTTTCATTGCCCTGGGTTTCTAGCTTATCCCAGAGATTGCCCCCTCCCTTCCATTTCTCTCAGTATTCTCACCCCTGTCATCCCCCTACTTGATTCCTCCTGTTCCCATCCCCATGCATGTCTCCATCCTGTCCCCTCCCCCATCCACCCATGGTGTCTATTCTATTTCCCTTTCTCAGTAAGATTCCAACATCCCCACCACCACATTGAGCCCTCCTGGTTACTTGGTGTAGTTGTTATGTTTTCTGGAGTATCTTGTGCTGTACATTGTGTCTGGTGCCCCACCTGAGTGACAAAGGAGACAAATGCTCCTGGGGCCTGAGCCTACTCTCTCAAAACCTTCCACATGAAGACATTGACCCTTAATGATGGGGTAATACTATCTGGAAAGAATATTCTTGGTTAATTTTTGTGAGGTTGTTTGTAGAGTAAATCCCTTATATCTACATGGCAGAGTGCTGCATACCTAGTCTATGTTGGTTATGTGAGACAAAACCTGTTGCTTCCAGAGTTGTGGCGAGTGAAGCGACAGAAGACTGAGTCCAGCAAAGAAGAAAGGACGCAATCAAGAGATCTGGTGGACTTGAATGGTGTGGAGCTGCTGCCACAGTAACAGGCTGAGCTCGGGGAGTACATCCTATAAGTGAAAGGAACACGTTAAAAACCGGTGAGAATGAGCCAAGAGAGACGCAGCTTCCAGGTGAGTACCTATTTGATTCTTCGTGCTTTGTGACTAAAGTATGTGATATCTTCAGAGAAGCTTCTCTCTCTCTCTCTCTCTCTCTCTCTCTCTCTCTCTCTCTCTCTCTCTCTCTCCATATGTTGATGGTGATTGACACCTAAATAGGACATCTTCGCCACACACCCTCAAACCAAGACTCATAGATCATTGCAGAAGGGGGGCGGTTAAGAGCCAGAGGTGATGGGTGACTACAAGGAAACAATGTTTTTCTGCACATACAGGGGAGCTGCATGTATGAACTCACAGTGGTCAAAATCCCAGCGTACAGAGGGAAGGAGGTCATAAGGTCCCACCTCTAGCTGAGGACCTATTAGCATCTGATAGTTGTTGGGAGATGGAGAAGCAGTTTTCTTCAGGGGTGCAGGCCATGGTAGGATAACTATGCCCCAGTGGCCCACATATCCAAGAGAATGTGAGCAAAATAAATCAAACACAATGGGATAAAAAACAAAACCAAACCAGGCTGTGTAGAGAGCTGTGGTTGAATCAGGGCAGAGTGGGGGAAAAGAAAGAGATATGATGGAAATAGATTGCATAAAATTATCTACCAAGGGACTAGTACCAAATGAGGAGCAGTCAGCACCATCACATCATAAGCCAGCAACACAGATTCTCACTGCAAGCCATGGCTACTGGGTCTATACATGAGTGCAGCCATTTTGCCACTGGCTGTAAGGGTTTCCGTGTTTAGTTTTAACTGACAACTTGACACACTCTGGAACCATCTGGAAAAAGCGTCTCAGTAAGTGATTATCTAGGTTAAATAGGTCAAGGGGGTGACTGTCATGATTATATTAACTAAGATGGAAAGACCCACCCACTGGGAGTGGCAGTATCCTTGGGTTTGGACCCTAGACTATATCAGTCTCTACTTTGTTCTCTAATATAAGACCTGCCTTCTTTTCAGCACCCACCAGGGACAGAGTGAAAGTCCCAGATGCACTGTGGCCCTCTCCTTGCTTCCTAGCACCTGATGGACAATGTCCTAACTCACGGTTTTATTATGTTGGATGGATCACCACAGCTACCTCCTTGCCTAACCTCCTGCCATGACACCTTTCCCACCCCCATTATTTCTCCATCGACAGTGGGGAAACCACCAGGCTACAGAGTCAGAGACAGGCTCCAGTTCAATTGTTAGGGGACACATGTGAAGACCAAGCTTCACATCTGCTACAAACGTGTAGGAGGCCTAGATCCAGTCCCTGCAAGTTCTTTGGTTGGTGGTTCAGTCTCCGTGAGCCCCCATGATTCCAGTTTATTTGAATCTGTAGACCTTCTTGTAAACACCCAGAGAACTTAAAGAAGCTATGTGCCTGCAGATCCCAGACAGATAACCTGTGCCCAGCTATTGTGGCCTTCGGAGTTTGGCACACCAAGATCAGTAGGGTCCCATCTCAGCATGTTGAATGAACACATATGATCACACTCTCTGTCCTCCATGAGACCTCTTACCAGTTTGAAGATATAAATGTGTTAGCATTCATAAGGCTGAGAGATCATTGACCAGAATACAAAGCTTTGTCCTGAAGATCATGAAGCATTTATATCCCTCACCTTAAACCCAACAGGCATGGCCTGTGCCCCTCCTGATGTTGGGTCACTCTGGCATCCTCTTTCCTTGTCATTCACAGTCTTGCTAAAGGACTCTCTTTTCCAAGAGAGTCACTCTTCAGAGGCAGTGCCAGCCATAGCCCCGGAGGGTTCAGGTTCATCTTAGATAAGATCGTGTAATAAACCAATTTTCTTATCACCCTCTAGGCAGTGAATCAATTCAGAAAGAGCAAAGGCTTTGAAACTAGACAGATGCAGAGAGGGACACAATAGTGCAGCAGCTAGTCCCCAGGAGCAGAGGTCACCACAGAACCTCATGCCTCTTGACCAAACAAAATATTCACACACAGAGTATGACCCAGAAACAACCAGGCCAGCAGGAGGAAATCCAGAAGATGGCAGACTCTTCCAACTGTACCAATGACAGGTTGAGCTGATCCTACCCTGTGCCCACCCCACCATTCCTACAACTCTTTACCCCAGTTCTCTGGAGACTTGGCATACTGGCCAAGCTCAAAGTGACCCTGGGAAGGGGTTAGGTAGCAATGGCATCCCATATTTGATCACAAATGTATACAATGGACATGTCCCTCCTCTTCTGGTACCCTATTTCCCAGATCTGCTACATTTGATATACAGGCTGGTGTGAGAGAAATGACTTCTCCTCCAGGACCTGACCTCTGCCCAGAGTTCACTTCTCCACTAAACTATGCTCTAACCCTAACTCTCTGTGATGGCCTCATACATTACACTGCACAGCTTGGGTCTCAGAAACCTGGCTAGAGGCTGCAAGGGAGTGAGAAGGGACAAACACAGAGAAAATCCAGGTCAGGTCGGCCGTGCACACTCTGATGGAGTGGCACCTACTACCACTACTACCACAACAACCTTGAGTCTATGCATGTTTGTTACACATAACACAGGCAGGGGTAGTTAGCTGGTCTCTGCGAGAGATCTCTGGTGGCAGCCTCAGGCTGCAAACATACAGGAGGAGGTTGTGGTTGCTAGTTTTTGCACAGACTGGTCAATCATTTGTAAAGACTTGTTCTACACACTGTCAACATTCTTTCATATTCTGACCAGAGGAAGGCTTTGCCATTCTCCTATGTCTGAGGCACTGGATTCATGATATGGCTGTGCTCCTGTCAAGTAATATGAATTTATTCAGGACTTCATCTGCTCTTTCCATATTCCCTGGGAACTTCTTCGGATCCCCACAGTATACCAACCAGGAGAGATCTGTCCTCTAGTCTGTGACTGATGATAGAGCTCCCAGATCTTCCAATAGTGCACATAGCAGAGCTCCAGGCTATTCTGTGGACTGGAAAGGAGCAGTGGTCCCAGACAGTCAGCTGGGTGGAGGGCTGAATGTGTGGGTCTTGCAGTAGAACATAGCCAATTCTGTGCTGGGTGTTGTATGTGTCTTTTACATACAGGGTCCAGGATGAGGGCATCAAAGCAGGATCCCAGGGTATATTGTTCCCCATCAGGGACACATTGGCTCCAACCACTTTCCAGAAGAGGAAAAAGTGAATAGACAGGCCTGCTGGTGCAAAGATGGTGTTTGTGTGGAGTTAGCTGAGGTCCAGCCTACTTTTATATCTTCACACCGGCTAGCTCAGAAGATTCCGAGCAATCCCATGTGAGTGCACACAATGGAGACAGGCCTAGAGGTGAATGACCATGCTCTCTGCCATCTTCTCTCTTCCAAGAGCACCCATCATGCATGTGGGCCTCTGTTCCACATATACTTAATTTAAGATTCCTTCATGACATCCTATGCTCCTCCTGGACGCCATGCCATGCCTTTTTTACCTGAAAGCTGACCTTCAATGGTGACCTCTATGGCAGGTTCTCCCAATCTAATCTCTCTGTGGAAGAGAAATGAAACCTGGAAAGTGGCCCCTGGTAGAGCTGTGTCTTGGGTCTGCCACTTACAATCTGAGAAACATAAAGATCACTCCCAAGCCTTGGGTGCAGGGTCAGGTCTTAAGACCTCCCAGCTTTGTGAATAGTTCATGCTCAGTCCTCCAGGAGCTTGGCTCACTCTGGGTGCATGGTGTACCCCCTTGCTTTGCACGGCATCACCCTCTGAGTGTGCCTTACTTAATTCTCATTATTCTTTGGGCTCCTGATGTGAAGCTCTCTACACTGCAGGTACTGGAATTTATTAAATCGGATTGTCACAGGACAAATGGGGCTAGTTTGTAAACTCAGCAACTGTGAGATCCCTGTGTGCTACCCTTTCATACATAGTTTGTGGATTGAGTGGTTGGGTCAAGAACTGTCCTATACACAGGATAGGGGACATAGGAAAAGATGAATGAATAAACGAATAGATAAATAAATGCATGAGTAAGTGCTCTATTTCTCTCACAGACAAAACAAGTAGCCAGGATTTAGTCTGGGCTGAAAAGGATGCTCTTTTTCACACTCCAAGTGGAACTTTCCCTACTATCAGGAGAAAGAGGCCAGGGGAACAGAAGCAAGTCTCTAGAACGGTGCAAGCAGGGTACTCCAATCTCAATCTGTTGAAATCAGAGAGCAGAGGCAGTGTGAGGCCTATAAGTGACATGGGTGTCTTTGACTTCATGGTACTGCAGACACCATTCACAGCATGCCAGGAAATGGCCCATGGATCAGACTGATCAACTCAACACGCTAATGACACAATCTGGAGGAAAGTCACCTCCCTGGCTCCCACCTTGGTGGATACGACTGGTGACCACACATGGAAGGGGGAGACATTTTCAGATTCTAGCCACCATCTGGTCAATCCCTGGTCCATCTGACTGTCCAATCCCTTTTATTCCAGCCTCGTTAAAGACTTATCTATCTCCTTTTGCTGTTTCTGGATCTCACTTTGGGACCCTCAGAGACTTCTCCCTCTTATCTCCAATGACCTATAATTCACCCATTGTCCCCCACAATGTGTTCCCGAGGGCTATCTAAGCCCCACTGCCCCATTTGTTGGGCTGATTAATTATCTCTGCCTTCTGCTGCTGGCCCGGCAGCCTTGGGTGAGGTGTCTGGAGTGATTGTTCACTATTGGCCCTCGTTTGTCACATTTAACTCTGCAGACTTCCAAAGGACTCCAGTTTCAATGCTAGACTTAACAGGCCTTTTACAAAATCAATCCCTGTCTTTTTATTTTAAATTTTATTGGGTGGGAAAGGACGAATTAGATCTCATTTACAGATACCTGCCTCTGAGATGACAGCCTGGCCAATAGCATGGCTTTTGTTCTGGCTTTGCTCAACCATTTTCACGGCAGGGGACATCCCAAAAAAGGATGCTCATATATCAAAGGGAGGGGGTGAAGGATTTGAGCCAGGCCATCTGTTAAAAGCCATAAACACAGGGCTCATGAGCAAGGAAAGGAGATGTGTTACTTTTAAGAATACTAAGTGTTTAAATAATGTATTTCCCCTAATTGTAGATGAAAATGTAATTTGGACAGTGGGGATTACACCTGTAAACATCTTTCCATTTTATAATTTTACTAATAGGCATGTCATGTAGATCTGTCACTGAGTGGCTCTGACACTATTAGGAGCTCCAAGTCTGGGGGTGAATATGAGCTAAGCTGGCTCACCTCCATGAAGCAGCCATGGAACTAATCATGTCTGTATTGGAGCATGGGGCTGGGGTGTTATAGGGCACACTTTGCTATTGTTTGCATTGTAGCAATATATATACATACATTCACAAAATATTTTAAGCCCTTTAAGCTTATGGCTCAGGAACACCATCAGATGGTCCACAAGCCCACCATTACCATGCCTGTGGCTCTTTGTGGTGCTGTGAGGACATGCCTGCCAGAGACAATGTAATGGGGAAAGATTGCTTTTGGCTCATCATGGACTCGCCATGGTGTGTTTGTATGTTCTTCTGTTGACAGGCATTTGATTAGCTCCCGATTTTTAGCTACTGAACAATGTTGGTGTGAACACAGCTGAACAAGTTCCAGTTGAGTTTCTGCTTTCAACTCCAACTTCAGAAATCCTAGCCCATTGTAGCAGATGAGATGTGGCAGTGTTAGGGGCTTCATTCCAGGGTGAAGGGAACCTGAAACCAAGCCTCCTCGTATCTCAGTGAATCAAATAGAGGTCACACCCACAGCCAGTTGTGTATAACCTTCAAAGGCCTGGCCCTGGTCACCACCCTTTGCCAGTTGGGACCTTTCCCTGTGGATTTTGAAGAATCCACAGCCTTCAAAATGCTGCCAAAACTGGGGTGAGGGCAAATGCTCAGAATATGAGACTCAGGTCACGACAGCTACTATCCACCCCCGGGAAAACTGTTGACCCTGCAGAACCAAACCTCCATCTTCATTAAATTTCCTGTCCTCTCTTCCCTAAGGCCTGGAAGCTTCCATCCAATTTTACACTTCTGTAGATTTGACTACTCTAGGGAAATCCTGCTGTCCTTGTGTGGCTGACTATGTCATCAAGCATAGGTCGTCAAGGCACACCCCTGTGTTAGCCTGCTTCCGAATCCCCTTCCCCTGTAAGGGTGACTGATATCCCATTGCACGAACTCACCATGGTGTTCATACGTTCTTCTGTTGATGGACCAGTGGATAGCTCCTACTTTTTAGCCAATAACGTTGGTGTGAACATGGATAAATGAGTCCTGACTTCCTGCTTTGAATACCACAGAAAACACCCGAAAGATGAGTGCCAAATACGTGTGCACACACATTCACATACGCTTGGGGACACTGGACACGCATGTGTTGTGCATATGCATGTAGAGGCCAGAGGGCAGCATCAGGTGTCTTCCTCAGCACTTTCTACCTCGGTTTTTCGGGATGGTGGTGGTGGCACACACATGCCATCACTTGAGTGTGCCAAGGGTCCCTTCTCTCTTTCTACCAGTTGGGTCTCTGGGATCAGACTCATGTCCTCAGGCTTAGCAGCAAGTGCCTTTATCTCTTGAGCCATATTGCCTTCCCTTTCATTCTTTTTGGAGATATAGTGTTTTGTTGGACCTGGGGCTCACCAATTGGCTAGATTTGCTGGCAAACTCAGTGAATTGATCTTTCCACTCCCCATCCAGACCCCCAGCTCTAGAGCTACAGACAAATGGCTCCTTTTATGTGGGTGCCGCTTATTAAACTTAGATCTCCAGGCCTACACAGCAGGTCTTTTACCACTGGGACCTCTCCCCAGTTCTCTGCATTGAACTTCTGGAGGGTCTGTCCTACTGTGCTCCGTACAGGCTGTTCCCTCTGCCTTCCCAGCAGGACTGCACAGTCTGTGATTTCTTCAGAGTGCGTTATCTCAGGACCGAGTGGAACAGTCCTGACACAAAAGTCACATTCAATGTAGATGCACCAGGAAGGGCTGCACACAGAGACTTCAACGAGGCCACGAGGCCACTCGGAGCACAGAGCACCTAGGCAGACAGGAAGCTGATCTGGTTTCCACATCACCAAAGTGTGCCAGCTATGAAAACAGTGCTAGGTGTCAAGGGAGCTCCACATTCCCCAAAGGCACTTCTTGCAACCACACTCTAAGCCTGCCTTACCTGTTCACCTACTCATTGCTGGGACCACATGGGGAGAGATCTCTCCTTATAATGCAACACGTTCTTTCTCCTTACAATGGAACACATCCTTCCTAACGCCTGTCCTGCCCCCGCTTTATACTGGTTCAACTTTGTCCCAGCTTCACAGCTATTTCCCTCACACAGGGACCATGGTACACGGACGCCACTATTATCAGTTGAGCACAGCAGAGTGGGCACAGCAAACACAAGCTATACAGGCTACCAGGCCTCATGTGGTCATTTGGAGCTGCTGGCATGAGGCTTGGTATGCAGAGCAGGCCACTGACTCTCCAAATGGTCTGATGGCTGAGCAGGCACACGACCCTCCAAGCTGGCAGGGATTTCCTTCCCTTACCTAGGACATCCCTCACTGTGCCCACGGCCTGAGGCACCCCTCATTCTGTGGGTTGTAGTTCATTGACTAATTGGCAAGAACAGACGGGGCTGGGGTGACAGGGCCCCGAAGTGAGAATCTGGCTCAGTTCCTGCTAACACCACCTTCTGCTCTTTCTGCCAAGCCCAGCAGAGCCCGTTTTTCAGGCAGATTCCATATTGTCTGAGCTTGGTCCACATGGCTAAACAGATAGCTTTTCCTCTCTGCATATTCTAGAACAAGCGGTGGACATGCCCCTCTTGGAAAAGAATATGGAGCAGGTGGCCTGGACAGTGGGGGCAGGCTGCTGAAGGGACAGGAAGGTGGTCCTAGTGTCTCTTTGGAAAGCCTATATCCTTTGTTCTTTGATACACCAGGATGTAACTAGTCAAGGAGACCAAGGTGGACACAGGCCTGTGAGTCCAGAGGTCAGGTTGGACACTCAGACTCTGGGAGGTTGGCTGGATCAAGCATCAGTCAGAAGTTACAAAGGCTGAGGTAGACTTCTGCCATCTTTCCTCCATGCAGAAAGGACTATAAGAGACCACGTTTTCCGTGTTATCAATCCTTGATACATGGTAACTTTGCTGTGTAGCAACTATAGGATGATTCAGACTCCTTTACTCAGACAAGCCTCTGGAACACCCAAGCCCTGAGGATGAGAGAAGGCAGGACAAGCCAGGGAGTTGGATAGAAGAAGTACAGTCTGAAGGAGGCAGGGCCACTCTACAGGGAACGCAGGCAGTTCCAGTGATCTAGAGCATAGGGAGAGAGAGCCACAGTAGTGCAGGGGTCTGGTTCAAGCACTTCCAGGAGTCCAGTACAGCACAACGTATAGAAGCAGACTCTAGGTGGAAAACAGGGACAAACAGACCTCAGCCATCCCTGTGTACACATGGCCCTCTAGGGCAGGCAGCAATGTAATGACAAAGCCTTCCTGTGGCCTCTGTCATGCCTCTGGGTACCTCAGAGGAGCTGGAGCAGCAACAATACTGGGTTTGGAGACAGAAGACAGGGCTGAAGGTCTTTCAGGGTGGAATGGCCAGATCAGGGGCAAGGATACTTCTAGGAAACCTGGGGCTTCATCTCACTTCAGAGAGCAAGTGAGAACCAGAGACTGTGGATTGATAATCCCTGGCTATATCCTGTCTATTCCCAGCACCAGACTCAGGTCAGAGATCACCCAGAAACTTTGTTGACTAAAGCAACATGTCTACCTGGAACAGGACAAGGCCACCTCCCTCTGTAAGGCTGCCTAGGGGGAGATATCCACCCAAGCCATGCAGTGGCCACTCACAATTCTGGGCCCTTCTGTAAGACATGATCCTGAGTGAGCTCTCAACCTCTCATTTTTAATTCTTCCTCTGCAGAACAAGGATGCTCTTCATCAGGAGTTTCACAAGGCTTAGAAGTCATCACGTGAAGAGCTTTGGAAATGTTGAACTGCCCACTCTGAATGTCAGACAATATTATTTTTGAGTCAGCTTCAGGACATTGCTTGAAGAAGTATTGGGAAATTGATTTTTTTCCCCAAAATGTTCTTGCACCTTGATCCTTGAATGTGCTGTCAGTTGCTAGCAGGCACGATGTCCCCTGTGACTCAGGGAATCTGGAGCCACACCTGCCCCCACAAGAGGACTTTGTATATGATCAGTGGGATGAGAACAAATGGACAGTGGCTGCCATATGCCTTTGATTCTTCTCCATCCCCACCCTCCTTCTTCATCTCTATGAACTTTGTATCTCCTCAACTGGGGCTACTAGCACATGATATTCTAGTGGATTCTAGGCCTGGAGGGTATCTGAGGTTATTTGAGTCACCATTGTCCTAGCCAAGCCCCAAACTGAAGAAATCATCTGTTCTGGCCAAGGACAGAGTCTCAGAACCTCTATGGATCTTCCTCACTAGAGAGTCTGTAGCACACATCATCCACCTGCTGGCCCTGTCTGTGTTCAGCTTCTTGTAGGCTGTTGTGTAGCATTATTCCAAGATCACACTCTTATTCCAACACTAGGCCAGAGTAATGCTACCATTGAAGTTAAACTTGGTGAACCAATGAGTTTACTTGGATTTATTGGAGCTATACTAGTAGTATGGATGAGAGGTGACACTGATGGCTCAATAGCAGCTGCATTGTGGAAAGTCCCCTCAAGCTTGAGTGATACCTTGTGAGAGCTGGAACCATGGTGGTCTCTGCATGACTTACAGCTCAACAATCCAGGAAACTCCTGTCCTTGTGTAATCTTGGGAAGGAGGGCCTTGTGAATCTCATAAGTTTTAGGGACTTCTGAGACTTGCATGTTGTTAACTTCCTAAGTCTTATGAAGCCTCCTTTCATGATAGATTTTTCAATTTTGAGGAAATTGCTACACAACATGTACATGGTCTATCTCCAATCAAGTGGGTGGAGTTCCAGGTCTTACACAGCTGTTCTAGGTTTGTGTTCCATTCACTAAATTTAATTTTGCCTGGGATTCTTGACCCTCCCTGGCTCTTCTTCCCAGGGCATGGCAAAAGTACTCCATGGTTCTTCTTTGGAAATCAACACAATACACATAAACTTTGCATCAAGACCATTTCAAGTGTGTCCCTTAGTAGGATTAAGCATGTGTAGCCATCACCACCATCACTCACAGAACTTTGCTTATCCCTCATAATGGAAACTCCACCACCTTGAATACAAACTACCCCTCGCAACTCCATTCCTTCTGTCTTTATGGATCTCAGTCCTGTGACCTTGGAGAGACACCTGTTAGTCTCAAGCAGGGTAGCCCTTCTGTGACTGGTCATGCTACACATCATGTCTGTAAGATTCAGCCACATTGGAACAGACACCAGAATCTTTTTCTTCATCTATGCTATATGTCCTATACTAGATGCATTATTTTTTGTCCGTCTACCCACCCACTGATGGACACTTGAGTTGATCCCTCCTCTGGCTATCAATGATAGTGCTAGTCTGAGCTAAGTTACAAAAGCATCTCCTTAGGATTCTACCCAGAAGGAGGTTCTTGACCCAATGGGTCTCTCAGTTCTGTTGTTCAACACCCCTTCTCCTAAGATCTATAAGAAAACCACTCTGGCCCCAGACTATTGTAAGCTTACATATCTGTAGTCATGGTCATTTGCTTATTCCTGCCCCCCTACCCTATATCTCTATATTTCTCTTCAAGCCTCTATGGAGCCTGTCTTAGTGTCTTATTGCTTTGAAGAGACACTATGACCATGACAACTCTTATAAAGGAAAACATTTAATTGGGGCTGGCTCACAGTTTCGGAAATTTGGTTCATTATCATCATAGCAGGGAGCATAGTGGCATGCATCAAACATGGTGCTGGAAAAGGATCTGAGAGTCGTACATCTTAGTCCATGGCCTCAGGGAAATCCACACTGGCCATAACTTGAGTATTGAAGACTTCAAACCCCGCCCCCACAGTGACATACTTTCTCTAACAAGGCCTCATGTCCTAATGGTGCCACTCCCTATGAGTCAAGCATTCAAACACACGAATCTATGGGGACATACCTATCCAAACTACTACAGAACCTATGCCCCAAAACAGTATAGAGTTCAAGCTAATCATGCACCATTGCCTGAATCTTTCCATTCCCAACCAGTCAAACTATGCAGTGTTGCCTAACTGCCCCTAGCTTTTGCACATAGCCAAGTGCTGAAGCTGGTCCTTCTTAGCAGCAAAGGTCCCCAAACCAGTCTTTCAGTTTCCAGTCAGCGTTGAGTCTCACATTGAGCCTGGGAGATGTCCATAACCCCCAGGGAGTGTCTAGACTTTGAGTCAAACCCACTGTTCACACACAGTTATATGGATTGCTTGTACAACGAACTGATAGAGGTTGTACAAATGTCTAGAAAGCCTATGTGTCTAGTTACCTGGCCTCCCTGTCTGTCTCTGAAGTCACCCAGCCCTCCAGCAGCCAGGTCAGGTTGTAACATGACCATACTGGCTGAGTTGTTGGCCTCAGTGAAACAGGACCGCCTTATCAAGAGCCCCAAAGACAATCCTATGTGTCATCCTGGCAAAAAGGACAGCTAATTCACTGGCCCAGCTAGGTCCCTGCTTAGCCGCACATCCTACATGCTGGAACCATGAATCTGTAGAGAGCTTTCCACATTAAAATAGTTCACATAGGGTCAAGATGAGCACAAGCTTTCCTTCTAAATCTGGCCAAGTGATGGGCCACTATGTTTTCCCCTGGGATAGAAATGTCCTTAGGCATGGTCGTGGGTCAGGGGTCAAACCCTAAGTGGAAAGCAGACCCTAGTTTCTGCTGTCCCCTTCACTCTGCATGCTGGAAACCAAACCATTCCTGGCCATCTATCTTGCTTCCTCCAGCTCAGATAACAGCTTTGAGGTTAATGGAAGTCATCATGGTAGACAGGCCATAGCACTCAGACAAGGAAAGCCACATTGTGACTATGTTGCACAGAGGCACACAGAAGCTCAGTCCTCTGTAGCACTAGACTGGTTTAGACTCACTCTGAGGGTGTCTGGCCTTAAAAGAGTACAGGTTTGTTCATCAGTTCTCCCAATGACTCATAGGCACCGTGTGCAATGCTGGTTGGCTATGCTGGGGCTGAGAGATAGGTGGTAAAAGGCCAGAGACCCTGACTTCTGTCTGGTCACTGGTCTCTCCCATTTCAGATAATGAAGGTTTTCTCTGTACATGTCACCACAATAAATAGCAACTGTAAGTGCTTCATTCTATGGTTTCTCTAAGCAACTGTTGGGCTAGGGACCTGTATTCTAGCTGTCCCAAGTTCCTCTCCCTGCATTCTTTGCAAGTGGGATCTTCATACCTGTTGTCCAGAGCCCAGCTTCCAAGTTGTCTCATGCAGTATCCTTGGATTCTAAGCAGAACTGTGCAGGCAAACCAAGTCACTAGAGGCCACTGAGGAGGCATCAGAAAAGGCCTTCAAAGAGCTGTGTCCAGGAGTACTTGCAATCTAGTCCCCTTGGGGGCATCACAGAGAAGAGAGGGATTAATAGTGCCTAGATACCATACTGTTCCTCTCCCTCCCAAACCCTTCATACTCATACCTCAAGCAAATTCATGAGGATCCAGGTATAGTCAGCCAGCTTCAGGCAAAGATGAGAACCAGGCATATGGTGGGGGTGCTCCTAAGTTTGTGACAGGCCACACGGCTCAACTACAATGTCTGTACCCATGTGGGATTGTGAATGCGTTCTGCCCACAAAGAGTGTGAATGCATTCCTACCCACAGGGAGCAGCAGCCCTGGCCGAGTTCTTGTACTCTCCCTGCTTCTACTCCCCAGGGGCTCAGGTTGCCGACAGCCTAATGCGCTGGGCCACACTCCACATTAAACAAACATAATTTCTCACAGTGGCTTTCTCTCAGCTGGGCCACTTCAGGCCACGCAGGGAAAAACTCGATCTGCGGGTCCTGGAAAGAATGCAAAGCAGGGAATGGTTCTCTTCCCGGACCCCACACAGCAAGGCGTCCATAAATACCGAGCACCAGTTTCATGAATTCTTTATGCTATTTACTTAGAACTGTGTTTATTAAACTGGTCTCCTTCCAAAACCTCCTCGTAGATTTTTTCTCTCTCTCTTAAAAAAAAATAAGTAAGTTTTATTTCTCCAACCTACTCCGAATTAAAAATGGATCTTTGATGCATCCCGCAGATCTTACCCCTTGAAAGCTGTTATGGACTTATATAAGGAATAGAACAAACAATACCCAGCTGTGGGTCACACACCGTGCTTGCAGCAGTGAAAGCCGGAGGCATCCTCAGAGGGACCGTCTCTGTGCTGTGTCTCCTTCTATCTTTGTGAGGGTGATTGAGATCCTCATGCATCAAGATGGCTTCACGTCCTTTAAGCCCACCCACACTGAGCCCACACGGTTTTGAAGAGTAGCTGCATATGAAGGAAAGCACACAGGGCCCGGAGTTTTCCGGGACACAGACGGAGGCGGCTCTGCGAGGGATCTCTTAATCCTTATTTCAAAGGATGGAAGAAGAATCCTGAGGCGGGGTGTCAGGAGACTCTCAGGTAGCTGGGTCTCCAGGCTCATAAACAAAGTGTCCAGAATGTAAATTAACAAAGTAATTATGGGAGTGCACATTGAATACAGATGCCCAAAGTGTCCAGAATGTAAAAGCCATGCACTATCTTTGTTCTGTAAATTAAAAAATATAATTATGGGGGTGTGCGTATTTGAATATAGATGACCATAGAGACAAGAGGACATTGGAGTTGCAGGTGGTAGTGGGCCACCTAACATGGGTGTTAGAGCAGTATTTTTCTTCTTCTTCTTCTTCTTCTTCTTCTTCTTCTTCTTCTTCTTCTTCTTCTTCTTCTTCTTCTTCTTCTTCTTCTTCTTCCTCTTCTTCTTCTTCCTCTTCTCCTTCTCCTCCTCCTCCTTCTCCTTCTCCTTCTCCTTCTCCTTCTCTTCTTCTTCTCCTCTTCTCCTTCTCCTTCTCCTTCTCCTTCTTCTCCTTCTTCTCCTTCTTCTCCTTCTTCTCCTCCTCCTCTTCCTCCTCTTCCTCCTCTTCCTCCCCCTCCCCCTCTTCTTCTTGTTCTTCTTCTTCTTCTTCTTCTTCTTCTTCTTCTTCTTCTTCTTCTTCTTGTCTTCTGAGTTGTGGTAATTTTCTTTTAAAATTGGTTATTTTATTTATTGACATTTCAAATGTTATCCCTCTTCCCAGTTTCCCCTCCACAAACCCTTATCTCCTCCCCCTGCCTTTATGAGGGTGCTCCCCCCCCTGCACCCACTCCTGCCTCAGTGCCCTAGCATTCCCCTACCCTGAACCATCGAACCTCCGCAGGACCGAGGGCTTCCCTCCCAGTGATGCTTGATAAGGCATCACTGCTACATATTCAGCTGGAGCCATGGGTTCCCCCATGTGCAACTCTGGTTGGTGGTTTAGTCCCTGGGAGCTTTGGGGTGTCTGGTTGGTTGATATTGTTGTTCTTCCTATGGGGTTGCAAAACCTTTCAGCTCCTTTAGTCCTTGCCCAACTTCTCCATTGGGGTCCCCATGCTCAGTCTGATGTTTGGCTGTGAGCATCCACATCTGTATTGGTCAGGCTTTGGCGGAGCCTCTCAGGGAACAGCTATACCAGGCTCCTGTCAGCAAGCACTTCTTGGCATCAGCAATAGTGTCTGAGTTTGGTGTCTGCAGATGGGATTGATCCCCAGGTGAGGCAGCACAACCCAGATGTCCCTTAACAGAGGAATGGATACAGAAAATGTGGTACATTTATACAGTGGAGTACTACCCAGCTATTAAAAACAATGACTTCATGAAAAATTGCAGTCAAATAAGTGGAACTTGAAAATATCATCCTGAGTGAGGTAACCCAGTCACAAAAAACCACATATGGTATATACTCAGTGATAAGTGGATATTAGCCGAAAGGAAGCTCAGAATACCCACGATACAACTCACAGACCATAGGAAACCCAAGAAGAGAGAAGACCACACCAAAGTCTATGTAGATGCTACAGTCCTACTCAGAGGGGGAAGAAAATAATCTTGGGAAGTAGAGGGAGAGAGAGATCTTGGAGGGAGAGAGGAGGAAAAAGGGGGGAGGTTCAGATTTTGGAGGAGATGGGGGAGAAGTACAGAGGGTTAGGAATTTGAAAGGAGGAGAGTATCAGTGGGGTGAGGGGAACTGGGGGTAGCCACTAGAAAGTCCCAGACGCCAGGGACCCAGAAGGCTCCCAAGATCCAACAGGGAGGGCATTAGCCGAAATACTTAATGAAGGGAAGACAGAACATGTAAAGACCATATCCAGTGGATAGACACAGCCCCAGTTGAGGGATGGGGACACCCACACACCTCAAAAATATTAATCCAGAATCCCTCCAGTGCACAGTCTTAACCAGTGAACCATCTCTCTATCCCCACCCCAACCTTTGCCAAGCTCCTTCTTACTGTACTTCTTGTTAAAATGTTATTCCTCTATTTCTATGCAGACCATCCAGGAATCTTACTTTTAAGGCACCCCATGATCAGGTCCAATGTGTATTTTACCAGGCCTATGAAAAGGGCAATTGAGAGGCCCTTTCATTCAAAAGCAGAGAGTGCCAACATTTCTCATAAAGTCCTCTTTGAAAGTGTTTCCTTCTATGTCATGGAACAAGAGTGACACGGAGTTGGCAGCAGGAACTAGCACATTGCAAACTGGTATTTGTGGAATGGTATTTTTTTCCTGTAGGTAATAATGAGCAAGGCCTTATTAGTAGCATCTTGGCTGTTGTACCAGTTTCTGACTGCAAATTCATCATTAAGTCAATGAAATCCATACTTTGAGCACCCCCACTTCAATTGAAAATGATGCCAGTTGCTCCTGGAAGGCTTAACATTTTTCTTGCCCGTTTTTGCTATGAAGAAGATCTCCCTGTTGATGTGATGTCACCAAGCACTCCTCCTCCAGTCTGTGAGCCCTAGGACATATCTCTGGTCCCCAGTCTGAGCATATCAACCGTTGTGGATGCTTAATCATTTTAAAAATACTTTTCATATCACTGTATAATTATTGTTCAAAAATGGTGAGTTCCAGCTATCCAAAGGTATAGTGAACTTTGGCCACGGTCTTTCCCACCCCATCTCCTGTTCCTTGCTTTCTATAGGATTCTTCCTGTCCCAAAAAGTTTCCCTTCCACTGTATGTCATATGTGTGTGCACATATATGCCTATGCACATGTATCTATGTGTGCATTGGTGAATGATGCATCTTTAGATGTGTGTGTATGCCACATGTGCATGGAACTATGTGTATGTGTGTGCACATGTGTTTATATGTGTGCATGGATTTATGTGTGTGCGTGTGACTGTGTGTGAATGGATCTGTGTGTGTGTGTGTGTGTGTGTGTGTGGTGTATGCCCACAAATACATGCAACTATATCTGTGTGTGCATATGTCAATGTATGTGCATGATTCTATGTGTTTGTGTGTGTGTGTGTGTGTGTGTGTGTGTGTGGTGTATGTCACAAATACATGCAACTATATCTGTGTGTGCATATGTCAATGTATGTGCATGATTCTATGTGTTTGTGTGTGTGTGTGTGTGTGTGTGTGTGTGTCACAAATACATGCAACTATATCTGTGTGTGCATATGTCAATGTATGTGCATGATTCTATGTGTTTGTGTGTGTGTGTGTGTGTGTGTGTGTGTGTGTGTGTGTGGTTGTTCTCCAGAATCTGGCTTGTTTAGTGCAGTGTGATGACCTTGTGAAATCACAGATTGATTTCAAATGTAACTTGTTTAAGAGAGGAAAGGGTTAATTGTCTTACACTTCCACATCACTGTTCATCACTGAAGGAAATCAGGATAGGAATTCAAACAGGGCATTCAAGCACGGCCAGAACCTGAAGGCGGGAACTGATGCAGAGGCTAGAGAACTGTGCTGCTTACTGGCTGGCTTAGCCTTTCTTATAGGACCCAGAATCAGCCCAGGGATGGCACCACCCACAGTGGGCTGGGCCCTCCCCCATCAATCACTAATTAAAAAATGTCTTACAGCTGGATCTTGTGGAGGTCATTTCTCAGTTGAGGTTCCTTTCTTCAGATAACTCTAGTTCTTGTGTCAAGTTAACATAAGACTAGCCAGCACGCCAGGCTAGCTTTCAAATCATCTATAGAAAAGAATAAACTTAAACTTCTGATCCTCCTACCTTACCTCCTAAAGACTGAAAGCTTAGTTTTGTGCCATCATGCCCAGTTTATTTGGTTCTGAATTCAAACTCAGGGTTTTGGACATACTAAGCAAGTAATTTATCAACTTAGCCACAGTCATGATCTAGGTTACATAAAGCTGGTCTTCTGTTTAGAGTAAGGATACAATTTCCTTTGGATATTAAAGGGCTTTAGCGAAGGGGTTGTCTTATTTGGTTTACTGGGGTTTTTTGTTGTTGTTGTTGTTTTGTTTTGTTTTTCTTTTCTTTCTTTTTTTTTGGTTCTTTTTTTCGGAGCTGGGGACCGAACCCAGGGCCTTGCGCTTCCTAGGCAAGCGCTCTACCACTGAGCTAAATCCCCAACCCCTTGTTTTGTTTTTCTATATGAGTTCACTGTAGCTATCTTCAGACACACCAGAAGGGGGCACCAGATCTCATTACAGATGGTTGTGAGCCACCATGTGGTTACTGGGAATTTAACTCAGGACCTCCAGAAGAGCAGTCAGTGCTCTTAACCACTGACCATTTCTCATCCCTATTTAGTTTAGTTTTTAAGACAGGGTCTTGTTATGGAAACATGGATGGCCTAGGATTCACAATGTAACCCAACTGGCCCTCAAATGTGAGATCTTCCTGCTCCTGCCCTATATGCTGGGATTACAAGTGTGTCTTAAATAGTTTGCTTTAAAGTAGAAGTTTTTGACCTGTGGGTTGTGATCCTTTGGGGGTCACATGACCCTTTCACAAAGGTCACCTACCAGATATCCTGCACATCAGATACTTACATTCTGATTCATAACAGTAGCAAAATTGAAGTTATAAGAAGTAGCAAGGAAAATAACTTTATGATTAAGGGTCACCGCAACATGAGGAACTGCATTTAAGGGTCACGGTATCAGGAAGACTGGGAACTGTTGCGTGTAGTTTTACACTCTACTCACCTTTAGCTCTGGGAAGTGACCATACTGCCAGCCCCACCCGGCTTCCCTTGAATCCTGGGACAAAACACACACATAATTTGTTCCTTTTCAACTTGCCTTAGGACACAATTGCTGGGCACTACTATCTCCCGCCTGGAAAAGTGTGCCCTTAACAATATTGTATCTCCTCCCACCTGTCCTAAACCTCAGTGGATTGTGTCACCTAGCCCCTGCCAAACATCCCTGACCACCCACCTGTAGTAGCAGTGGCCACAGCTCCTCCTGAGACCTCACACATGGCTGCTAGCTTCTTCTCCCTCCAAAGCATGGCAAAACAAAACAAAACAAAACAAAACAAAACAAAACAAAACAAAACAAAACTGCTTCAAATGTAAATCTTACAAAGGTGAACCACTGTCTCCCCTGGCTTACCTTATAACTGGTGGAATTTCGAAAGAATTCTAACCTGGCTTTGTGGCTTTTGCACAATTCCAATACCTATGTCTGTCTGCATCTCAAAGCGGTACCTTGATCTGGGAGAATAGATGTAATTTACAAATGATCTTAATCATGAGATCACCTGAAGCTTCATATGAAAACAGCCCCCTTTCCATCAAGCGGGATGATTTTTAAAATTTAATTTCTATTTCTAAGCCTCTGGATATTTTCTGTGTTGTGGCAGCTTTCAGAGCTGCTGATGCTAAATTCCGTGATGAGCACATGTAACTCCAATCTATTTTATTACAACAACGAAATACTCTTTGACTGTGGTAATTTACTGGGAAATGACTACTGAGCCCTGAAATTCCAGATGCAGACACACACACACACATGCAAATGTATGCATACACACACATATATATACATAGATATAGACAAATGCATGCACACATAAACAAACACACACACAGCCACTGAGGGTACAGGTAACAACATCGACAGGGCACATATTCCACGGTGGTGCAGGAGAGGGGCTTGGTAAGCAGCTTGCAGTCTTTTCCTGTGGGTCAGCCCCACCTCTGTGCATAAAACATACAGGTACCCTTCAAGGGGATATCAGAAAGACTTAACTAAGTTAGTGAACTTAACTAAGTAACAAGAAAAATAATCATTTTTTTCTTCTTCCTTAAAAAGTCTGATTCTTCCCCCTAAATACTTAACCTTGCTCTGGATAAATTCCACTCTTAGCTTATGCTGTACCTGTTCATAGCACGGTCCTCTGAGCAAACACCCAACAGCAGCACTGTACACCGGACACTGTTGACCAATACCCAGCATGTGAACTGGAAGCATGAGTTCTGGGAATCTGGATAGAAAAGCTCCTGCCTCTGATGCTCAACGTTCCCTCACGTGAGAACGAGCTACCTGCTGAGGTAGAGAAGGCAAAGCTGGCACCCAGCCGTACTGGTCAGTAGCTAAGCACCAAGGGGCTTAGGCTGTAGAGTGGGCGTGGAGATCGCGGGCACTGAGCTGATCAAGTACATCGTCCAAAGCAGATGAAGGATCTGATGCTTAACACCCGCTCACCCTGACCACACCCCGAAGGGCTTCTCTCATCCAGTGCCATTTTAATGAAAGATACAAGGTATTTGGTGCCCAGGTACTGGGTTTGTGTTATAGGATATCATTCAGCCCCTAGCTGTTCCCAGAGACAGTGGATTGAACGGTTCTCACTATAAGCAGAGGGTCCTGACTTCATAAACTATGTGAACTTTGAAGAGATCTTTATGACCGTGATTAGGGGGCTGGAGAGGCAGCTCAGTGGTTAAGAGAACTGGTTTCTCTTCTAGGGATCCAGGTTTAGTTCCTGACATGGCAGCTCAGAGCTGTCTGTAACCAGTTCAGAGGATCTGGCACCCCACACACACACACACACACACACACACACACACACACACACACACACACACACACACACACACACACACACACACACACACTCACACACACACACACACACACACACACACTCACACACACACACACACACACACACACACACACACACACACACACACCACACACACACACACACACACACACTCACACACACACACACACACCCACCACACACACACACACACACACACACACACACACACACACACACACACACTACAGATGGCTCACAATTAAGAATGCTTACCTTGAAGAGGGCTCATGGGTCTGGTTCCCAGCATCCAAATGGTGACTCAGAACTGTCCCTAATTACAGTTCTAGGGACTTCAACACTCCCTTGCATACACATGGGGCACTTACACAGAACAGACAAAGCACTCATATACATAAAATATATGCTTTAAAAATATCGAAATAAACTGGTGAAATATCCCAGCCAAAATTGGTATGGATGTTTCTAAAAAACTGAAAATAGTTCTAACACATGACCCAGTCACACTATACCTGGGTATCCACCCAAATGCCTCCAAGCCAGCACCTCCGTAAGACACCTGCATGCCAGTGTTTATTGAGACGCTATTCACAGTAGCTGTCTTATGGGACCAGACCAACCCAGGTGTCTATTAACAGAGACATGGATAAAAGAAAATGTGGTATACATGCATAGTGGATTTTTTTTAGCCACAAAGGAAAAAGGAGTTGTGTCATTTGCAGAAAAGAGGATATGACTCTGAGATACGCACATTAAGCCAATGTCTCTCATTGTGGTTCCTGGAGGTGGGGTTGAGTGAGAATGCCCCCCATAGGCTCATATATTTGAATGCTTAGTTACCAGGGAGTGACACTATTTGAAAGGATTAAGAGGTGTGGCCTTGTTGGAGGAGACACATCACTGAGGGTGGGCTTTGCCGTTTCAGGAACCTAAGCTAGGTCCAGTGGCTCTGCCTCTCCTACTCTCCCTTTCTCCTCTCCCTTTCTCTGTCTGTGTCTGTGTCTGTCTCTGTCTCTCTGTCTCTGTCTCTGTCTCTCTGTCTCTCTCTGTGTCTCTGTCTCTGTCTCTGTCTCTCTGTCTCTCTCTGTCTCTCTGTGTCTCTGTCTCTGTCTTTCTCTCTGTCTCTCTCTCTCTCTCTGTCCTCTCTGTCTCTCTGTCTCTGTCTTTGTCTCTGGTCCTCTGTCTCTCTCTGTCTGTCTGTCTGTCTCTCTCTGCCCCCCTACATGCATTTGGATCTGGTCCTAGAACTCTCAGCTACCATGTCTGCCCACATGCCGCCATGTTCTTCACCATGAGAATCATGGACTGAATCTCTGAAACTGTAAGCCAGCCCCCATTAAATGCTTTCTTTCACAACAGTTGCCTTGGTCATGGTGTCTTTTCAGAGAAATAGTGACTAAGACACTAGATTTTATAGATACATAAAATCATATCTGTCTATCATCTATCTGACACAAAAAGAAGAAAAACTGGTAGGACAAAAGGACTCACAGGAAAGGGAGGCAGGAAAAGGGGAATCAAGAAGGAGAGAGGAAATACGCTCAGTGTACAATTATATACATGTATGAAAGTTTTTAAAAAGTAGAACAGATGTTGAAGTGAGATCCTCTTGAGACATCGAGGTGTCCTCAGCACAACAGCTCACATATGTATGAAACACAGAGAAGAGAGAAACAGATGAAAATACAGCACAACTTACAGACAAGCAAAAAAGGGCGTGCCAAGGCCTGCAGTGGTCTGAGTAACAATGGCCCCACAGGTTTCTATGTTTCAATGCTTGTTCCATGATTAGTAGTAGAACTGTTTCAGAAGGATTAAAGGCTGTGCTCTACTTTTGGAGGAGTGATGTCACTGGGGTCAGCTTTGAGGTTTAAAAAGTCCGTGTCATGCTTGTCCTCTAAACATGTAAGCTCTCTGCTCTCAACTACTACCCCAGTTTTGGGCCTGCCTGCCTGCTGTTGTGCTGCCCACCATGATAGTCATGGACTCACTCTCTGAAACTGTAAGCAGGACCCCCAATTAAACGCTTTCTTCTATTGGTGCCTTGATCATGGTGTCTCCTCACAGCAACAGGAAAGCAACTAAGACAGTTTCTTAGGCCATGAACAGGGAGATTTGGGCAGGAGCTTCCTGTTAGAATGTGTTTGGAGAGGAAGCACAGCCTCGCTGACACCATGATCTCAGATTTGTGTCTTTAAGGACTCCTTTGCGTGTGGCACTCCACCAGCCTGTGGACTTTGTCATTACCTCGCTGTACCCGGTAGCCATCTTTAATTTACAAATGCTTTTCCTCCAGAGAAGAAAGTGGTGGACTTTAGAGAAGGCTGAAATAGGTAAGCACTCTGCAGGGAAGCAAACCCCATTGGCAGCCCACTTTCTCCTGAGTGGAGAATTGTTCATAAAGAGCCCCAGCCTGGCCATCACCTGGTCCGGCATCCAAGACACATCAACCAGTGACCTGACTCTCCCCAGGGCCCTAGCCTTCCCTTAGGTAACTTGTCTCTTTCTTCCTTGTTGTAGATGAAACAGTTTGAGTTTCCTGTTTGGAACTTCAGATTTAGCTCCCTTTATGCAACTTCTTTTTTTAATCCTTTGGTATGCTCCTGTGGGGTTAGACACTCAGGTTTAAGTTGACCTTGTGGTCACATCTGCCATAAAAAAAATCAGGTTTCTCTTTGGGTATAAGTCCGTGCCCATGGGGATTTAAGTGTAGATGGGAAATCTCAGGGGAGAGTTCCTTAAAAGGGAGCTACACCCACTCTTTCAAGGTCATAGGGGCTAAGCTGGTGGCTCTGGAAGAGAGGGCTCAGGGTCTGTCTGAGTATCTGCATCCCTACAATGCAAAGCTGAGGGGAGCCCATAGAAAAGATCTCTACTTTAGGAATGTGCACTTTGACCCCCACACCTGCAAAGTGGATAATGACCTCCTGGTTTCTTCACTTGCCCGGCTTACTCTTCCTATTTACATAAAGAATCCTGACTCTGTTTGTAGGTGGGGCAGAGCCAGTTAAGAAACCTGACCTCTAAGGTCAAAGGCAGCAATCACTTCCTGCTGTCACCCCTAATAAGGGAAAGTCTCTACTTTCCCCATGTCCATTTACTCAAGGCAGAATTTGGTCTCAATGACTGTTATCTTTCACACAGTAGGACACACTGCCCCAAAACCCGGGCTAGAAAGACATGTCCCCCAGTGCAGGAGGTGGCTTCCTCTCCATGCCAGCTCCTGCTTTTCCTCTGGCAACTCGAAGCTGTTGTACACAGAGCTGATCCTAGCCCTGGGAGCTGAGATGCCCTTTTGCCTGTCTTCGTTGGGTGTACCCCTGCACCGTACAACCTGCAGAGATGGCCATCCTGGGTCTGGAAATACCAGAAACTTCCGTGTGGGGACCACTCTATTTGGATTTCACCAACTATATTTTCCCTCTAGACTTCCCTCTCTCTCTCAGACTTATAATCTACACAGTTTTCCCCAGCTCTTGAAATCAGTAAAGTCAATGACTGCAGGGATGGGACAGCCCCACCCCTCCTCCCCAGTACCTCCATGCAAAGCCCAGCTCCTAGATAAGAAGTATGCTATGCCCAAGGACATTCTTTTTGCACACTCCTCCCTCCTGGAACTCCTTTTCGGTCACATAGGAATTTCATGAGTAACTCCTCATGTTCAGGTGTTAATTTCAGTACCACATTATTTTAAGACTTATTTATTGTATGCATGTCTATGAGCACCTGCATGTATGTGGTGTGCATGCTATGCGTACAGTGCCAGAGGAGGCCAGAAGAAGGAATTGGGTCCCCTGGACCTGAAGTTACAGCAGTTGTGAGCCACCAGGTTGGTTCTGGGTATTGAACCCATGTCCTCTGCAAGAGCAGCCAGTGCTCTAACCACAGAAATATTTCCATCCCCCAGTATCACATTATTTTAAAAGCTCTTTGTGATTACCCCATGAAGAAACAGAGTTCTGTGTAGACAGACAAATTTTTACACACCCATGTATACATGATCACTCATTCTCATGAACACATATGCACACTCACACATATGTATGTAACCTATTCATGCATACACAGATATGATCACAGGAGTTCTTGGAGGCACAATTGTTAGTTATATTTCATATCCATTTAGGATTATTGCCCCCTTGCCCATGAAGCAATGGACTTCGGGGATCAGGGAAGATTCCTCCTCTGTTCTACCCAGACTCCAGTGCTGTTGAGATGTTTCAATTGACACTCAACATATGTCCTAGAACTCATTGAGAATTTCCCACAGGGTGGCATAAACTAAACAGTTAACCTTCCAGCTCCCGGCCAGACATCAGATAAGACAGCTCCCAGTGACTCCTGATATCCTCTCCCTGGGAGTCTACAGGAAAGGCTTGTTCAGTTCAGCCCTCCCAAAGCACTGGGCAGAGAAGATCATGGAAGGGAATAGATGTTGGGTGACTATGCTGGATAATGAGAGAGTGAGAGCTAGTTTTTATTTCCAACTTGTTTGAAGCACTCAGGACACTAGTGAGCTGTGTGCGTGCACATGTGCTTCTAGAGAGAATTAACTGAGTAGGGAAGATTATCCCTGAAAACAGGAGGTACCTTCCAAACTGCTACTGTACCAGGCTAAAAATAACAACTAAAAGAAGAGAAAACCAGCTAAATACCCTTCTCTCTGCTTCCTGGTTTTCTGAGACGCAACCAGGCTCCAACCACCATAGTCTCAAGCCATTTCTGTCATCTTGATGAACTGTATTCTCAAGTCATCAGCCCAAACCAACATCGCCTCCTTCAGCTGCTGCTTGTCAAGCATTTAGCCAACAGGACAAGAAGTTTACTGCACCAATAACCAAGAGCATTCCTATAGTTTCCTTTCCAACTCCCCCATCAGGCAGACCTCCAATGAGGAGCAATTGGAGAGAAAGATCCAGAAAGACAACCGACAAGAACCCCGAATCTCAGCTTTCCAGTTCATGCCCCTGTTAGAGACAGAAGTTTTCTCAGTTAGGGTTTTATTGCTGAGAAAAGACCCCATGAGCAAGGCAACCCTTACAGGGGACATTTAATTGGGGCTGGCTTACAGTTTCAAAGGTTCAGTCCATTATCACCATGTGAGGAAATATGGCAGCATCCAGGCAGACATGGTGCTGAAGAAGGAGCCAAAAGTGTTAGATCTTGTCAGACAGCTAGGAGGAGGGTCTCAAAGCCTACTATCACAGTAATACACTTTCTCCAACAAAGCCACACCTACGCCAATAAGGCCACACTGACTCCAAAGGCCACACTTACTCCAACAAGGCCACATCTCCTAATAGTGGCCCTCCCTAGGCCAAGCATATTCAAACCACCATAGCAGTCAACTTCCTATCAGCAAAGTGACCCCTGAGATCATACTACTACTACTACTACTACTACTACTACTACTACTACTACTACTACTACTATTATTCATGCACACAAGATGATGTCATTTCTTGATACCACAAAGGATTCTAGAAAGTGACTTTGTCCCCAGAAGATCTGAAACATCCAAGATACGATCAATTAAACTAGATTAATACAAAGTGCACATAGTCTGTTTCTAATTGTTGCTGGGCAGATAATTATATGATACCCTGCTTTCTGGTTTTTGTCGTTGTCCTGTAATGTCCTCAGAAAAGAGTGATTTGGGCAAAGTAGCTTTATCTAATCATTAGAATCCTGTGAATATGAGAGGATGGCCCTCTGGAAGTCAAGTTTCAAAGATACTACATACTCCATCTTGGACTTGTGTGTTGGTCTCCTCTTTGTTCCTTAAGGAGCCACACTCAAAGCCTGCAGAGAGTCTAGTGTGTGGGGGAGCTGAGGGGTTGCCAAGCACCCAATGAGGAACTTAGGTTCTCCAATGACCAACCCTGAGGAAACTTAGGTGAGTAAGCTTCTTAGTCTGGTTGTCACATGACACAGAAGCTGTAGTGGACACTGCAGTAGAATCACTGCGGGAGCGTCCTTAGGGACCTTGAGCCAGAGGATGCATACTAGTCACCTGCGTCCATCCCTCAGACACTGTTAGATCATTGTCTTACATGGGGTTTTATTACTTTGACAAAACACCATGACCAAAAAGCAAGCAGGAGAGAAAAGGGTTAATTTGGCTTACAAATCCAGATCCATCATTGGAGGAAGTTGGGACAGAACTCAAGCAAGGCAGGGACCTGGAGGCAAGAGCTGATGCAGAGGCCATGGAAGGGTGGTGCTCACCGGATTGCTTCCCATGGCTTACTCAGTCTTCGTTCTTATAAAACCCAGGACCACCAGGCCAGGGATGGCACTGCACACAATGGGCTGACCCCTCTCCCTATTGATTAATAATTGATAAAATGCTCTTCAATTGGATCTCATGGGTGCATTTTCTCAACGGAGGCTCCTTCCTGTCTGATGACTCTACCCATGCCAAGTTGTTCCACAAAACCAGCCAGTACAGCCATGGAGACCCATGTGGGCTGGGACCCTATGTGACAGAGTGGCAAGTCCATACCACTCTCTGCCACCCTGCTGATTCATCTGTGACTACCCCTCTTTGGCTCTGTAAAGAAAAGTACAGACGATGTGCAGATATTTCCGTAGCAAAGTGCGACAGAGACTCAACGGAATTTCATAATAGAATGCTACAGGCCTACAGAGCCACGGTACAGGAATGCAAACCTTCTACAATGAGGAGCGTGCCAGGGAAGAGCTCATTCTAAAGATAAGATCTCCTTGCAAGGAAAAGTTCAAAGACATTAAAGCCCAAAGGGATCTGAGTCCTTTTGCTCATGTTAATAAACATTCAAAGACTCTGGCTCTCCCCGCTCTTCTTACTAATCCCCAGCCAGGCCGCCCTTGATGCCAGGGTAGAGTCCAGGCTCTGTCCATCACCAGCTCATGCCTGGGGCTGATTCTCACTCAGAAGTGGTATTAGCTCAGCCAAGTGTCTCATTAGCTTAATGTCTGAAGACTCCCAAGTGTTAATGGGCCGAGTTGCTGTAAAACCCGCCAGGCTCTGAAGGCGAGCCACACTTGGTTCCCCTGAGCAACTGTCGGACAAAATGAACTTGACAGAAGCTAGGATTTCGTTGATGAAGTCTCCCTTGATGTTTTAAATATGAGAGAAGAAGGTCAAAGGGGAACCCTCTTCTGCTTTATTTTGGGTTATTAGCCAGGTGACAGGTGCTGCGTGTCCACTCTCCATGTCCAGGATGACACACCAGATGGGTGTCCACCCTGAGAATGGGGCTCTGCTGAGCATCAACTTCTCGGAGGGGCTGGGCACAGTTCCTATATAGTGGCTCAGTCCCCACACCGTATGAAGTGGCCTATACATTGACTGACTTCAGCTTCTTGAGTGGAGTTTTTCCAAGATGAGGAACCAGACTTCCCAGGGGACCATCTCTCACTGTACCATCATGCCAACTAGAGACCAGGGCTATGAGAAACTCCGATTCTGGATAAGGTCCCTGCACATAAAACAGAATGGAAGGCCAAGGCAGTGGAGTATGGGATACCTTGAGTGACTTCTGCACGCTGCCAACTTGTCCTTTTAATCTTAGCCTGAGAAGTTCCCTCTGCTGACTATAGGCCTCCCTAACCCATCACTGGGAGCAATTCCACAGGCCTGGCCAGTTACAGACTCTCTAAGAACAAGGAGAAACCACACATGGGCTGAACACTGCTCATTGCCCCATACCAAGTGGGTGGGTGTCCAGAGTGAGCGATGCATCTCACATCCCAGGAAAGAAGCAGCCTTGCTTTTGAGACTGATGCCTCTCCATTACACACCACAGCATATGCTCTAAGTCCAAAGCCTTCAGGAGTCCCCCAGGATGACCTGCATTCTTCTTTAAAGCATTCAGTTTTCACGGTTGGTGACAAAATAACTGTTGCACCAAAGGAACCGTTCCACTTGCAGTGGGCAAAGGGAGGGCTCGAACTCAAATCCCAGGAATGTGGAGGTTATAAGGGATGTAGGGCTAGGAGCACTAAGGAGAGGATGCAGCCAGTGGAGGCCTGCTTGGAGATTGTCCACATGACTCTTCTTCTGAAGTCAGGAGAGAACATGTGAGGTCTCAAAGCAGGTGGCTGAGGCCTTCTCCATTCTGCCCTCATACCTATCTGATGACAGCTCACATCTATGCCATGGCTGCCCTTTGCTACCCAGAGGGGCTGAGCTAACACAGGAATACACTAGATAGGACTTGGCAAACTCCAAACACCTAAGCAGAAGCTCTGAGCCTCCAGACATCATGGCCTTTCCCCTCCTGCATGTCAGGGTGTGTCTGTGCCCCACCTTGTAATCCCACCCAGGCCTCTGCCTTCAACCAACTCTTCCCTCCCTCAATCACCTGCCTCTGGTGCCTTCCACACACTCTGCCTTCCACCTCCAGCTATCTTGGAGACACCCAGGATGTGACAGCTCAGGGTGACAGCTATGGCTGTCACATGACACAGTTCAGTTTTGCTCTATCTTCATCCAGTGCCCTGGCTGGAAAGCCTTGGCACCCATTTCTTCCTGTTTGCACCTCCAAGGGACTTTGATTCCCATCCCTCTGAGGCCGATGCACGTTGGCTACTCAGGGCAGCAGGAACATCTCAGATGGATCGGCTGCAGATGATGCAGCCATGTTGAGATGGGAGGTAAAGGACAGGTTGAGGTGCAGGTTCAGGTCTGTGGGTCCAGTCACTTACAAGACTGGGGACAGGGGACTACCCAGCAGTAAGGGGAGAGCTTGACATTGTCATACCCTCTCTACAGAGATCTCTGCAAGGAATGTGGCCAGCAGCGGAGTTGCTAGGTAGCTGAAGAGTAGATGGGCACTTAATGATCATAGGACCTGGTCATGGTGATGTCAGCAGATAGGCAGCAAAGTCAACAGCCAATGAGAAGATCATGAGCTCGGTTGTGGAATCATTGAACCAAAGGGCAAATGGGCCACAAATTGTAGACACATCGGGCAGCTGGGCACATCTACTAACCCTTTCCTACCACATCTGGCCTTGACAGAGGGTAACTACAGAACAGCCATGATGAGATGAATGCTCTAACACTTGTGGAGAGGTAGAGCAGTAATAACCCTGAATCAGGGGTCAGTGAGGAAAAGACAAGAACCCATCACAGAACAGTTCTGACTCCCACAGAAGTGACTGGGTCCATTGTGGTGTCTCTTCCTATCTTTCAGCAGAACAAAGCTCTCCACAGGCTAGCTCCACATTGGTCATCTCAGGGAGCTGAGTATTACACCCCAGTGTGCTTCATCCTTGGGACAGGAGGAACTATTGTTTATGTGTAAACACCTCTATGACTTGGGCCTGACCTTCATCAAGGAAGAGGTCTGGGGCCAGACAAAGCTGAAGATCAGCACAGAAGAGGCTCAGTTGGCTAGAAGCTTAAAAAGGTAGGGGATGTGTCAGCTCCCAGAGCCTGCCCTGACTCCACAGGCTTAGTCAGTGCCCTGGTACAGGATGCTATCAACCTGTATGATGGCTGTTCTCCTCATAATATGCCCTCGGGATCCTGCTGTCCCTCTGAAGTGGTTGGCTTGTGAAGCACCTCTTTCACAGATGACCCCACAGGAAGCAGGAGGAATACAGTCCGCACTCAGCCTGCCTTCATAGGGAGAATGAATCTGACAGTGTTCCCACTTTGAACATCACTCCTCACTCCTCACAGAGATGAGCAAGTTAGGAGATGTCCACAGAGGTATGAGTTCTGAGGTTGCCGCTGTGCCTCCCCCAGGGTGTAGGTGTGATGCCAGCCCAGGTGGTACAATCCATAGTCCTGGTCCAGAAATGGAGTTCATTAGATCCTATGTCCCAGAGCAAGCAGTGAACTTAAGCCTTAGGCCTTGTCTAAGATCAGGATTGTCGACCACATCCTTCTGACCAGCACCCACTGTCCACCTCTATGGTTAGCTTTGGCTCCTGCTGAGCCCACTCTGAGAAGGACCCAGAGTGGGGCGTGGCTAAAGTGGAGTTGGAGGAGCAATGTATTCCATTCTGTCACCAGTGCTTTGGTGCGGGGCCCTGACAACACGCTCACTCTCTTAGAAGTCACCCTTGCCAAGCAAAGATGTCCCCAAAATATCCTGGTTGCCCTTGGTAACCAGTCTTGCATCTGCCACCCATTCACTTATTTAAACCTTCACTGAGGGATGCTGGCTGCTGTCTTTTCAGCCAGACTCACCTTCTGGGTCTATGCTTTGCTCTGCTGGGCTCTCACAGGGGAAGGAGTCTCACTTGGCCCTCTTAGCTGCTGGCCAGGTATAGAAGGGCTCAGAAGTCCCGGGGGGGGCCCTGTTATCCTTTGCCACTTGGAATGGAATAGAACAGAGAAACACTAGGTTCTCTTTTACCTGGGTAGGAGACGGCAACAGTACTGTGTTCCTCCCTAGAGCTGGCCTCCTTTGTAAAAGGTTCCTCAGGTGTACTGAAGTGCAACTGAAGCTCCAGGCTCCGTCTTTGCTCCTCAGTGCAATTGATTTTAGCCAAGACAATCTTTTCCCTGTGGCAGCATGGAGTACCTGAAGCCCTCAGGGAAGGTCCTGTAGAGTCCGAAGGCTCTGGTGGGTCTGCCTTTCTCTCTCCTGCCCTAATCCCATTACTTTGGGTTATACTGCAGAGCCAAAGAAAGGCCAGCCTATGAGTTGTAGTAGCATAGGAGGGACCATGCCTGTACCCTACCATCTCCAGTGACCTTTGGAAGCCCAAACTCGCAGGAGGCCTCAGGGATGCTCTGAGGCTTCTAGACTATGTCCATTTAGAGCCAGTGTCAAGCATTCCCCATTCACCCCACCCCACACAGGCCTGGTTATGTCTTGTTCCCTGTGTGTGATGGCACCATGCCAGGAGCATGCTAGGCCCAGGACTCAGAGCATAAGATATGAGAAGGGGTTTCTGCCAACAGAGGCATGGGTCGGTGTCCACTGTGCAAACTGCAGGCATGCTCTCAGCCAAGCCTTATGTTTTAGGCTCAGCCTTTCACTCCTGCAGAGGATTCTGGGATCCAATATCTTTAGGGTCAAACCAGGAGACCACAGAGCAAGATCACTGAATGCTGCAGCCCTGGAGGAACTGTGTTGTAGTAACTGTGTCTCTGCATCTCTCAATACAAACAAGTATACATGCGAATGTGCATGTGCATGCATGTGCATGTGCACGTGTGTGCGTGCACGCGCGCACACACACACACACACACACACACACACACACACACACAGACACACACATTTCAGAAGTATTGCTCTGGCTCCTGCTTCCCACTCACTGCCCTACCCCAAGCCCTGACTTCCTCAGTTTACCCCATGAGCTCAGCAGGGACCCGAGGTCCTCAGAATTCCCCAGATACCTAGCAGTGCTGTTGGATCACACTTTTCTGAGAATTTTTCTCTCATAGAAGAGGCAAGCATGAAATAATAAAATGTGCTTGCCTGCAGCCTTGGAGAAGCCGGGCGCGAAGGATGTCGCCACACAGACTCTGTTAGGAAACCTTCTTATGGCCTCGTGTTCTGGCCTAGACAAATCCATCAGAGAAGCCAGGGGAGATGACAGCTTTATTAATTTGTCTCCTTCAGTTCAGGCCAATGACACAGCCTGGCTGGGAGACCAGAAGTTAAGGTGGAGTCATCAAGGTCCAGGGGGGCTTGGTCCCATTTTCCAAGACTGTGCGTTCTCACTGGATCATCAACATGGCAGGCTCTGCCCTGAGTGGGGTTTCCTCCAATCCAGTACCATTCCCTCTGCATCTTCGCAGCCAACCTCTGGGCAGCCTGAGTGAACTTTGGCTGCCTTGGAGCTTTGATTCCCCCCTCGAGCTGGGCAGAAGAGTGTTAAACATCTGTTTGACTCTGTCCCCTCAAAGTCTGTGAAAGGTACATGTCAGTCAGGAAAGTAGGACTTCCATTTTTCAGACTCTATGGGTAAGTGACTGGGCCAGCAAGGGAGGCACAGGCAGTTAAGTGGTCCCATCTGTCAAACACAGATGTCTGCCAAGCCCTCATGGGTGTCTGACACTTCCTTGCAGCACACTTGGGCCCCTTTCTCCTCACCCACTTCACTGCCTTGCATCAGGCATACCGACCTTTCTCTCACTGGGAGGTCAGGCTGTTGAGCTGTGGAGAAGGGTGCTGTGAGTGGGGACACAGAAGGAGTCAGTTCTGAGCCATCATGCAGCTGAAAAGAAATGCCTCAAAATCCTTTGGTTCCGGTCACTTGGTCAAGCCAGGGGTAGCTTCAAGTTATGATAGCAGTTGTGTCGGGTGAGGATGGCCATAGGAATGGCAGTGGATTTGTCCATGTGAATATATATGTGTGCATGCTATGTGGGAAGAGGCAGAAAGAGAGAGGGACAGGGACAGGGACAGATACAGAGACAGAGAGACACACAGAAGATGCAGAGACAGACAGACAGACAGACAGACAGACAGATGTAAGAAATGATTGAGAGATTCTAGGAAGAGGGCAAGGGGGTCTAGAGAGAGGAGATAGCACACTGAAGGGGCATTTCCCTCAACAGCAACAGAGGGGCAAAGACAAACTCACCAACACTACCTCTATCCCCAACAACAAAGGGCCCACCCCACCAACCTGGATTGTAGCACCCTTGTGTTCACATGACTATGGACCCCAGTCCTCATTACTCAGGACCTCACTCTCGTGCCCTTGCCATCTAGAATTTCACAGGCATTGTGCAGAGAAAAGGCTGGGAGATGCTAAAGCTAGGACCAGGCAAAAGCTTCTCTGGACTCGGGCAAAGCAGGAATAGCTCCAACCCCAGCCTTGGTTAGAGGTATGGAGGGCGTCCAGAGGAGCCCCTGGTGCAAATGACCACAGGAACTGTCCCTACCAGAAGGCAGGCTGGGAATAGCTTCCTGTGTAGTCTGCCTGCCCTGGGAGTCTCCATAGCTGTCTGCTATGTTCTACAGTACAGGTCCCAGCAGGAAGCAGGCTGCAATCCAGGTAGATCAGCACGTCCTCCAGGATAGGATATGGGCTTATTTTTACAGAAGAAAAAGGGACCTCAATGTCCTTTCTTAGAGGAAGGGGAAATTACTGTCCATAAGCTCAGGGCTGCCCCCTAACCCCCAATTTGTAGCCAAACCTCCAGAAGATTTCTACCTGTCTCTTTCACATACTCTGACTCTTGAGAGAGGTTGCCGTGGAGATGGTACAAGGAGAACTGGTGGTGGGTGGGTTAAAAAGGAGAGGGTGAGGATCAGAATATTCCAGAACAGGAATCATAAGACAGCACCTAGAATAGGGCCAGGGATCGTAGATTGTTAGACTAGGGCAGAGAGTTAAGGAGTTTTGTTAAATCTAAAAATTGAGAGGAGTAAGACCAAATCTACCATTGTTCCATTAAAACTAACTTTATTATATAATACTAGCTGTATTAAATCATCCAGGAAGATGGACACTGGACAGATCCATACCTGGGATTCCCAGAGCATAACACTGAATTATATTAGTCAGGTGCTCATAAAGGTAGAACAGACAAGGCTATGGTACTCCCTGCTGGTGTCCAATGAGGGCAAGCATACATCCTCATGGACTTTCTGCCTCAGTACCTCCCGCTGATATGTGATCAAACACAACCTGTGTGACTGGGGCAACCAACCTTGTTTATTGAAATAAAAACATGTGGCTTATCTTACAGGTCAACAACCTCCAGCATTCTGGGAAGTTATCTGTCCTTGGGCAATTGGGGCTTACAGGATGATTTTAGCCCTTATAGTTTCTCTATCCTGTGAATGAATAGATGAGCTCGGCATGGGGCAGGGCTGGCATTGCCTATATAAATCATTTTGGAAATGACTCCTGACACTTGGTACAGACCCTACTTTCTTATCCCTATCATTTCTTAGGCCCCATGACAATTCACTGGCTACCACCAATCTCCAGGTCCCATTAGTGACCTGAAGACCCAGGACTGGGTGACCTCTGGGGCTAACTTATGAAGCTGGCAAAGAAGCTAACCCATTGTTTCATAGATGGAACCCACCCACCTACCTCTAATCCTACCCCTGTACCAGGAAGATCACCAAGAACCAGCTGCAGAGTCAAAGGAGCTCAACCAGGAAGGGGCAGAGCCACAGCTCTCAGGGCAGAGTGACCCCACAGACTTAGACACATCCTGTGCCCTTCTGTTCTCTGGGTATATGGAAACCTATGCCCAAAATTCTCCCCTTTACTCTTTTGTGGGGCCTGGGCCATCTCTCCCAGGCTCTGTTCTCACTGCCCTATGGCCAATCTGTCCTGATCCAGATCCCCTAAGGATGGAGCGCCCACTTTCTGAGGCCCCTTGCAGAGTGAGGCAGTTTGTGAGGGCAGAAACATTATTGACAATTCATCTCAGGACAGGCTCCACAGTCTGTAGCTCTGACATGAGCAAAGGCACAGCAAATTGAGTTCCAGCGCTCAGTGGCTTAACAGTCATCAGCTCTCTAAAGAGTCCTACCAATCTTAAATAAGACAAAACCATAATATTAGAACTCAGTCATTCTTTACCAGCATGGTGGCCACCAAAGATGACCTGGCCTGACCCTCAAAGGAGTCCTGCAGTATTGCTGATCTGCATGTTCCCACAGGAGTGACAACTCACACTAAGTCAAAGTCCCATGGCTCACTATGATCTCAGAGCCCTGAATACTAATAGCTTTGTCCAAGAGACTTTCTGGAGCACAGCTAAGTCCAGAGAAGTGAGCTCAAAATTGCTGGCTGTCCATGTTCCTTCTATCTAGACTTATTTTGCCCCAGCAGGCTGGTGCTTGACAGTAAGAAGGTCCCATGTGACCTGTCTGACAACTTCAATCTCCTCTTCCTCAGCCATCAAACACTATGCCAGAGAGCCCTTGAGAGGTGACAGGTGGCTGTCAGTGGCCTTGTCATACAAGATGGCTAAGCTGTCTAGATCTCCTGACTTGTCATGGGAGTCCTTTCAGAACAGATATGAGTACCATATCCTCAATTGCCAGGGCCTCCTGCACATGGATTCAGTCACACACAGCAGGTCTGAGAACCAGTTTAAGGGTAGAGGACAGTGAGGCACCAGGGTTCAGCATCTTTTGTCTCTGCTTCAGGAAAAAATTCTGGGTCTACGCCCTGGGGAAGCATCCCGGGAGCTCTGTATCTCTTGGCCTGTTTGAGAGATTGGGAATGAAGAGTGTCGGGTGCACAGCTGACTCTGGTTAAACTTCTTTACGTGGGGGTAGGGAAAGGGCTGAATCAAGTAAGCGTTTGCCTTTCGAGTTTGATCTCCAGAACATACTTAGGAAAAGCAGCCATGGTAGGTAATGCTAGCCCTGATACGGTGAAGGTAGGTGGCTTCTAGGGCTCACTGGTCATTTTTTTAACCTACTTGGTGAGCCCAGGACAGTGAGAGACCCTGACTCAAAAATAAATAGAATTAAATAAAGGTGGTGTGGTTGAGTGATGCCAGCTGCCTTCAGGTCCACCTTTGGGACTGTACCCCGGCTTGCTCTTCCTCCTTGAAAAACCGGGTTCCCTTCCTTCTCTCCCACCTAAGTGTCACCCAGAGTCTTGCCTGTACATGTGTGCTGAATCACTTTTCAGAGTCTAGGGGCTGCAGCCAGAATGAATGTATGCATGGATAAATGAATGAATGAGAGAACTGGTGAATGGAAATAGAGTAGGCGAGGAAAGACTTGTCACTTTTTGACTAAATAGAGTAAAAATGAGACTCAGAAAAGATAATTCATTTGGTCAAAGAATCACCTCACCGATTAAAGGAAGTCGTTAGAAGCTCTCCTCCTAATTACAGGATGACTCCAGCACACATGATGAAAAATTGGCCAAGATGGGGACTGTAGGGTGACGGTGCCAGGTGAGCATCTGTAGCTGGGCTCTCCAAACTTCTTTCCAAGGAGTTAGGCTAAACTGGGTTCATCCTCCCTCACATACACGGAACCTCAGTATTGCCTCCAGAA
The DNA here is from genome assembly GCF_011064425.1 of Rattus rattus. Taxonomy (NCBI): domain Eukaryota; kingdom Metazoa; phylum Chordata; class Mammalia; order Rodentia; family Muridae; genus Rattus; species Rattus rattus. The sequence continues at coordinate 256,725,242 of NC_046154.1, forward strand.
AGCTGCAATAAGAATCACTACTTCCCCCTCCACTCCTCCACTCCTCCACTCCTCCACCCACCCCCCCAGCCTGGAGTAGGTCTTTTATCCTTCAAACCCACTTTCCCTAAAATCCTCAGAGTTGACAAGCTGGAAGTGTTCCATACCTTCCCAAGTCACAGGCAGCTTCTCCCCTGACAGCGACTCCCACGGACAGACAGATCTCTCTTTGGAACTCTCCTCCGGGAGAGGGCTGCAGGTCCCTCATTCGCCTTGCTTCTTCCTTCCTGGGTTGAATGCACAGTTCATTAACATCCTTGGTAGTGGCGGAAATGTTACCGGGGAAGAAAAAGCCGTTGACAACTTTATTTTTAAAAGTAACTAAGAATAGGATGAACTTGGTAAAAATAGCAAGCCTGCAAACAGGATTGTGGTCGAGGCCAAGTTTTCTTTCTAAAAACTTGAATGTGGCATGGGAAGAAAAAAATGGGGAGATGGCTTAGTCTCAAATATATCTGCACAGTCATGAAGGTTGGGGATATGAATGAAGGCAGCTGGGGGTCTTGAATAGCCACTCTAATTGCTATAATAATGGGTTGGTCAGACTGCCACAATCACACACACACACACACACACACACACACACACACACACACACACACACACTCCTACTAGACACATAGAACACCATGACATTCCCTGGATTTGTCCTATCACCTGGCAAAGTGGGGGTCTTGACATTGAGGTCATTTCCTGTGCCCAGAGCATAGGAAAAACTTCCAGATGCCTCTGAAGGCCCCCACCTGTGGCTGAAGGGACTTGGGTGGTCCCATGAGAAAGGGAAAGTAGGGAAGACAATTGTTTGTTCTAAAGTGTTAATCAGGGGGAGAGTAGCCGTAAGCCAAGGACCTGTGCGTAAGTGGCATTAAAACAAGAGATACCAGTGACTCAGTGAAAATAGAGACTCCAGCCTAGAAGTAAGAGGATGAGAAATGGAAGATGCCCCAGGTTAGTTGCTATGAGTCACACTGGCTCAGGTTGTCATGGCCTCTCAGAAGCTCTGGAGTCCCTGGTGTTTCCAGCATCATGTGTTCTGCGGCTTCTGGTTCTCAAAGTTCTACAGTCAGGTGCTCCATCAGTGAGGAACCAGCCTAGATCAGCTCCCCACTGGAGGACAAGTCAAACTCATCCCTGACTCTCTGGTGCTTCAAAACAGCAGCTACCACTCAATGAGCCACATGGTCTTTAGAAACTGCAAAGGCCAGAGCCAGGGATACAGGAGTGTCCTTGGTGTGGTACACACACCCCCAGTGTGCACACATGTGCGTGCATACACACACACACACACACACACACACACACACACACACACACACACAAGTGGGCATGGTGTATAGATCGCCTGGTTTATAGCTTTGAGCACACAGCTATTGGACCACGAGGGCTGGGAGGTAAAGAACAGCTAGAAAGAAAGCCTTGGTTCACACAGTAGAATCTTAGAGTATTTCAATGCCAGGAGCTAAGAACAGGGAGATACTGAAGAATCTGATTGCCAAGAAAGGGAGTTGGAAGGAGAGAGAAGTTCAGAGACTTGGAAGGGACAATGTGCTTGCTGCTAGCCTGAACCCAAGGCCAGAGTCCCCACCCCTAGGTCCTGACTCTAGGCCCTGAGTGCCAGCCACACTCTGAGTCTGAGATTAGCTAAGCTCTTAGCCCCAATCCAGTGTCCTGAGCCCCAATCCTGAGCCTTGAGCTCCAGCTCTGGGCCCTGAGCTCCTAAGGTAGGTATGCAGCCTGTCTTGAGGGAGTGTGTTCTCTAGATTTGTGTCATGGATGCATGCAGTGGCTGCAGAAAGGTCCAAAGCCTGAATTTTGTCATTAAGCACACTCCCAGCAACCCCTTGCTGGGTATCCATTGAGTACCTATTATCTACCAAGGTTCTGAGGTCATAAAAATTGACCTGGGAGTAAGAGGGAGAGGTGTCAGCCAGCCACAGCAATGCCTTGAGTTCTGGGCTATAAACCAGGCTGACCTCATGCCTCTGAGCTCCAGAGCAGAAACCACTCTGCCATCCCAAAACTCCAGAGCAAACAAAATCAGTCTGCCTAGACCCTTCAGTAGGCATCTCTGGCCTGGGGCATGGTGAATCTACCCTGGTGCACATTAACAAGACACAGATTGTGAGCTTGAGTGGGTATGGCTTCCAGAACCGTTTGAATGCTGTCGGTCCTCAGAATCTGTGGTGCTGATGAAGTTAACTTCCAAGAGGCCCAGGCAGGCTGACATTCTTACTCTCTGTTCCCCAACTCAGAGTCTGGGCCCAGATGTGCTCTGTCAACCTCCCTACTTGCCTTTGCAGAGCTGGCCTGAGATTACCCCTGCTCAGGTACTTAGTAAACTGCACTCACAAGCTGGATCTCGTCGGGCAGCACCCACTCTCTGTAAGCTTGTGTGGACAGAACCAACTCCACCTCTGGTCTGGACAGAAGTCCCAACCTGTCTGTCATGTTGGCAGACAGCTGAGCCAATGGGACTGCAGAGCAAAGCCCTGGTTCCCCTCCCTGACCAGGAACAATCTGAGGCCTGTCTCTGTGTCTCCCAGAGGTCCTAATTTCCAGGGGACTGAGGCATCTGAATGGGTCACTTTGTTCCTCCAGATTCTTTCACATCACTTACCCCAACCTCCCTTGCTCTGTGCACCCCAAATCCTTACTCTAAACTGAGTGTCTTTCCAATGTGTGACTGTGTCTGAATCTCCTAAGGTGGTGTGTGATAAGCAAGTGTGGGCTCTTCCAGATTTCGTAGGAGTCCATCCCTCATTAACAGACAAGGCTTCTGCACACCAGACGACAGTCACACCAGAAAGCCTGCCTTCTATACAATATTCGTGTGACCTCAGGCATACCTGAGGACCAAATCATTAAGATGGGAAAGGACTCCACCAATATCTACTTGGGCTGGACAGGAAGGCATGACAATGCCTGTACAGTTTACCAAACATACAGGAGTGCAATAAGTAAACTGTGTGACCCTCCCAGCTACTCCATTCCAGTGCTGGTCTGGGTGTAAGTTGGGGTAGTGGTAACTAGACTGCCTCCATGTAGTTAGCATAGTCATGTAGCAGCAGAAATCTCCACTTGCAGAGATGATTACTCTCAACCTGCGAACACATGCATTGTGAACACTAACTTTGTTTCAGATGCTGGACAAATGGTCCCTCTGGCAGCTACGGAGTCAGCTGCACAGTACAGATAAAGAGGATGAGGTCATCACCACTGTCAGGAAGGAGAGCTTGGAGGCTCCTCAAGAATTCTAATGGAGAATCTTCATATAGCCCCACAATCCTATCCTGTGGGTACTCTCCACAGAAATTATGCCAGCCTCTTGTGGAGATGCCCATCTTTACATGATTACTGCAGCCCTTGGGTGTGAGAACGGAGACACACAAACCCCGAGCTATCCATCTACAGGTGGGCAGGTAAAGGAGGGAGGACATGGGCATTATTGTTCAACTCTTAAACGGGATCTTGCTACTCATGACAGCATGGATCAACCTAGAGAATATCATGTTAAGCGAGAGATTCCAGATGCAAAATCCAAAGCACTGTGTGAGCTATCTTTACACAGACTCTGAAAGAAAAAGACAAAAGACAGAGAAACAATCAGAAATAAGGAGCAGTGGGGTACAGTGGGTGGAGATACACGTTCACCATTACAAAGTCACTCATATGGAAGGTGAAAGGGTGCACAGCTTTTATGCACAATATGAGACTATGGTGACTAGTATCCTATTGTAGGTTGAAATTTTCTTTAGCAGGGAGGATTTTAAATGCTCTTGCTAGAATAGTGCATGCACACACAAAAGGTGGCTGAGAACATGGGCCTTCATAGTAAATATGTAAATAGCATGTAAATAAGAACGTCAAAGTCAGCCACACACCTCCAGTTGAAGCAATAACAAGAGAGAAGCCCGAGGTGTCAAGAACTTCAGAACCTGTCTGAAATCACACAGATGAACTTCAAGAACAGGGCTTGGACCCAGATACTTTGTCACTGTAGCTCAAAGTCTTAGGTGCCCTGCTAGGTGTCCTCAGGGTTCAGTTGTATGCTTGCCAGTTCAAAGAACGCTTGAAAGCCCAGTGACCAGGGGGAAGCAACTCGATGGAAAGCAAGCTAATTCCTCTATTTATTGAGAGCACGTCTCAACTGGGGTATTTTTAGGCAGTCTGGCATTCCAACGCGCTAACATAGAGAACGTATTAAACACAGTCCTACTTTCCAAAAATAACTCTTCTGTCCATATGGCCTCTCACACTGCAGCAGGGGACTATTGGGAGCAACAGGGTAAGATGCTGGCTTTTTAGATAAGAACTCAGCTATGTAGAGACCCCAGTCCAGAATCCTAGAAGGGGGATGTCCTGGTTACCCCTTCTGCACCATAGATTCGGGCAATTCTCCAAGCCCCGATTTCAGGAACAATCCTATCTCCCTCTTCCAGGATCCAGGCAGAGACTCCCACACAGGTCAGAGGAAAAGGAAATGGGCAAGGAATAAGGAAAGGAGAGAGAAACTGAGAGTGCCTGATGTCCTTAAGAAAATAAGAAAGTGGAAGATGGGGACACTTAGGAAGCTGGACCACTAGGTTTCAAATCGTGAATTATAACACAAAGGCTGACAGTGAACAGCAGGCTCAAGGTCTAGGGCAAGACATGATGAAACGTGGAAGGGAGTATGAAGTATACCTGTAGCTTGTGTGGTGTCTGCTATGTCCACCCCAACATCAGTCTCTTCCCACCCTCTCTCTCTGCCCTGCTGGAGAAGAGGTAGCTGGAACTATACTGAAGAAAGGAAGCGCATACCTTCAAAAGATGGAAGGACTTGCAAGAACGTGTGCTGGAGCCACCACAACATGACACATCCAGGGCTAGTTCTATGCTTGAGGGCCTGCTACGCTAGGCTTCCCTCCAGGACAGAGGAGTTGGGATCCAGTGGAAAACTTCCGCCATAAAGAGAGTTCCAGACTATGATTGAATCAACACAGTATGGAGTGTGGAGCAGGGCAAAAAATTACCTAGCTGCATGCTGGTCAGCTTTGAGTTCTGGACAACTTTGAAGCATCACTGGGGAGCACAGGCCCTAGGACTCTTGTACAAAGGATTTTAGGTTTGCATTGCCTATTGGTGGCTATCCATGGTGCTGGAGCTGGAAATGAGCAACTGAGATTAATGGAATCCAGGCTAGTGCCTGAAGTGAAATGTGAATATCTTGTGCCTGGGGAGACAGAAGAGGCTCAGCCAAGAACAAGCCATGAGAGTCTCCTAACTCTACTAACGCCTGGTAATCATTTAGTTCTATTGCTTGCAAGTGTCTTGTGTCACTAGGTCTCTGCATCCACATAGCTCCTTTTGTGAGGTGTACCTACAAACCTGCTCACTTCTTTTTACAATAATAGTCTATTAACTCACTGAGGATTTTCAGCAATGCATTTTAATCACACTCACTCCTCTAATTTCTCCCATATCCACTCTCCCCACCCTCTCTTCTCTCCCCACCCTACCACCCAACTTGGAGGGTTTTTATTTCTCCTTCTCAAGCCTAGTTTGTGTTTGCAACTAGTCTTGGGAGCAGGATATGTTCTGGTATGAGGTCTGCCTACCAAGGATCAGCATTTAAAACCCAGTCTCTCTCCTTCTCTTCTCTTCTCTTCTCTTCTCTTCTCTTCTCTTCTCTTCTCTTCTCCTCTCTTCTCTTCTCTTTGTCTCTCTTTGTCTCTCTCTGTCTCTCTCTCTCTTAGCAACAATCACATGTCAATAGCCCCTCATCTAGGGATTGGGATTTTGTTCCCCTCTCCCGTTCACCATGTTGGGGTTTTGTCTGGCTGGATTTTTAGCAGGTCTTATGCACGGAGTTATGATCCCTAAGTTCGTGTGCAGTTGCCTTGCTGAGTCCAGAGAAACTGTTTCCTTGTTGTCATCCACCACTCTGACTTCTACAATCTTCCTGTCCCTTCTTGCTTGAAGTTTTGCAAGCCTTGGAGGAATGGATATAGTACATCGCTTCATTTGGGAAGTGCCTGCTTCCTAACTGAGTTGTTTTCTTATTGTTGGTTTTGAGGGTTCTAGTCATGAGCTATTTGTCAGACGTGTGTCTTGCAAGCAATTCTCAAGTCTCTATTCTGTTTTTTATGTCCTCTGAACAGCGTTCCACTGAGCAAGCTTTAATTTTAATGAGGCCTAGCTTATCACTCTCCTCTTTTCTTTCTTCTTTCATGAACCATGCCTTTTGTAGTGTTTCTAAATCCTTGAGGCAGAGTCCAAGGTCACTTATAGCTTCCTCTGTGTCACCGGCTAGGAGGTTCAGTTCTGCATAGTACATTCAGGTCTGTGATCCACTTTAATTTTTATGAAAGGTGTAAGGTCGGCATCTACATTCACATTTTTTTGCTAGTTGGTGGCCTTGGTGAATACTTTTGCAACCATTAAATGTTAATTATGAAGACTACAAAGAGGTTGGAAGTTATTAAGATCAATGTTAAGTAGAAGGCAGTGGGTAATGGATTCTGGTGAAGAAGTTATATCTGGGTTGATAGGCGGGGGAGGAGTAAGGATGACAGAGAAAGGGATAAAAAGAAAAATGTATTTTTTATTTGTCTGTTTTATTGGGGGGGATTTGTTTTTTTGTATTTGTTTGTGGCAAGAGCATCCTTACAGTGCCTTGGGACCAAATGTGAAGGCATCCTTACCTAAATGGAGTTCAGAAGGGGACCTTTATGCAGAGGTCTCAAAACCTAGTGTCTTGAGAAAGACCAGGTCCTCCCTGCCATTGCAGGATGACCCACAGTTAGAGATGAGGACTTTCTATACAAACTGAAGTTGGGTGACAAAGATTCCCTCTGTAGTCCAACATCAGTCAGGGTTCTTGGATCCTGATCTTTGTCCTTGTGTATCCCACTTTCAGCAAGAATCCTACTAGGATCGGTCTCTGATCATCTTCACTATATGGTACGTTCTTCTCCTACCATCTATAGGTGACCTGGGCCCTGGCTACCTTTGCCAAGCATACTGCTGGGTTGGCTGGGCAAGATGTACTCATCCCTGGTCATTACCACGGAGGCCATGCTGCTTCTCAGTCCCAAGTCCCCATACACTAACAGTGGTCTGACTCTAGTCTGCTCTTTCAACCACTGTTTCCAAAACATTAAAATGATTGGAGAGATGAAGACTGCCAGGTCAACTTGGTAGGCATTTTTGTTTTAAGCTTGTAAAGTTAGCCCAACAGGCACAGCCAGCAGGACTCTAGTCACAATGGCATCCTCTGTTCTAGGCCTTTGAGCATCATGGTCCCTTCTGCTAGGGGGATGCAGTATCAGGGTGAAACCCCAGGACAGTGGGGGTGCTGCAGGAAGCGCAGCGTCTGCAGTCAACCCTTGACAGGGGCTGTCCTCTGATCTTGTGGTGATCCAATACCATGCTGTCACACAGCCTTACTCATGGCATTTCCTTGGGTAGCCAACATGGCTCCAGGGAGCTGAGACCCATCTTGCCTTTCCTCTATGCCCACACCAATCTCAAAAACCACAGTGATACAAACAATTCAAGACAGAAGACTTAATCCCAAGGTCCTATGCAGCCTGCTGCCTCTGGGGCTGCATGTTACCCTACTGATACCAATCTTCATTCCTGGGGATGCAGCAGACAAGACAGATGTCCCACCCAGCCTTTCTTGTAGAATTGGCCTTCCTGGATCTGAAGTTCAAAGCCACACACCAGCTGACTTTCCCTGGCCGCTTCTTTGATCTCCTTCCACTCCCTACCATGGCTTTTGTCCTCAGACTCTAATAGGAAGATCTGAAGCAGTGGGAATTCAGGTTTGACCACATTACCACCTTTCCATCTTCCCTCTCCCCTCTCCCCTCAAACCCCACAAAATGACTCCCAGTAATAAATCCTTCTGAATAACTCCAAATTCATGGAGAAGCAGAAATTTTCTTAAGATTGTTGAAACCCAAATGTCTACCTTCTATGAAAACTAAGTAAACAGTTATTAATAAAAAGAAACTAAGATCACATGCTGTGTAGGTTCAATGTAGCTAAACAACTTCCTTAAGGGGAAGGGGGAAGAGGGGAAGGATCGTGGGAGGAGCTGACCAGGAGGAGGGCAGTGAGTGGGATGTAAAGTGAATCAATTGAAAGACCCGAGGTGGAAACAGAACTCACCTGCTTTCTCTCAGGCTTTCCAAGAGCCCCATTCCCCAGTGTCTGAGTCTCTGACAGATGACAAACCTAGGTTCCCAGGTGGGTCCTGGACATCTATCCACAATGCAGAGAGTGAAGACAGGGGTCCTACCTACTGCCACATGACCTCATCAAGGAGGGCCAAGGTCTGGCCTCCAGCTTCACTCACAGCATGTTCAAGGAGAGCAGTGTGGTGTAGTATTAGTTGATAGCCCCTGCTCTAGGCATCCCAAATCTCAAAGTTAAAAGCACCATTAAGTCACATTACCTAGGCAAGAACATATAGACAACTCCTTCCTTCAAGACTTCCCACAGTTCCATGAAATCCTAGGATCCCTAAGACTCCATTTGAAGTCACTTTAAAGCCTCTTATGGACCCCAGCCCCACCCCTAAAGCCTCCCACCAATCGTTGGATTCCTAGCCTTCCTGGGACTCACAGCCCTTTGCCTGTGAGCTGCTCCCACAGTGACAGCACCCTGTCTTACACACTCAGAACCCATTGTCCTCAAGCTCCATCTGCCATCGCGGCATCTGTCCCCTTCAGACAGTCACACAGAACAAATCTGTTTCTTCATCAAGAAAGGAGGCCTATCCTTGGCATTTGAAAATAGCTCCCAGCTCCTTTCTGCCTGCCCACCAGACCTTAACCACAGGAGGTGAGAGCTGCTGCAGGGACCAGAGGACACGGTGGGGGACATCTTTGTTAGCCGAGTCTAGAGGAGGTCATTTGGAGGTAAAGAGACCATGACTCAGAGTTTAGGCTTACCCAGGATCATGCAGACAACCAAAACCTTGTTCCACATAGCTCTAAAGGCTGCCTCGTCCGTCTCCTCCACCTTCAGTCCAGTTTTACATGGTGTCCCATTAGTCCTAGTCTCATAGGCACCTCTCATACCTGCCTCAGGTAGGTCTTTCCACTCAAATTGTATCCACTAGGAACGGGTCTGGGTGACATGACAGAAGTCTGATACAACATCCTAAACAGGGTTATTCTGTGGTCCAGATAAGTGGTCCAGGAGCAGTGCAGGGCCGAGAAACCACCGTCTTAGAATCCCAAGCTCTTTTTGTCCCCTTTCTCACTATCTGCAGCTACATTCAATCCCTGTGTTCTCAGTGACAGCAGGTTCTGCAGAGAGCATTTTGAGTGGCCCTGCTGAGAGGTGGGAGGAATGCACACCCGTGTTTCATTTTCTTGTGGCATCAGAAGACTCAGCAGCCTTTGGCAAAGCCTCTGCCTCTCTCCATTCTTCCTGAAGGTCGGCATGCTGGAAGAGAGTCAGCCACTCAGAACATAGGGAAATGAATGTGGTTGACTGAGACCAACTGTGTCTCTGAGTGAGAGGGACAGGATCCTACCTGGACCACACTACCAACAGCTACCTTGTGACTTCTTGTTGCTGTAAAATTATGAAAAAGAAAAAATGCTGTCTTTTATGCTGCTCTAGGTCCGGCACCTTGGTGCCCCAAGACATCTGTTGGATGTTTTTGTCTCATTCAGTAAAGCATCTCACCCACTTTGCTCCATCCCATTTCACACTGCCGATGGCCACTCTCTGAGCCTGGCAACAATCTCTCTACCCATCTAATTCTCAAGACAGGTTGCCACCATGCCAAACATACACATCCCAATTTCATGGTGGACTAGAGTGTCTAGCCACCACACACTCTCTTAAACTTAAACTGCCACATGAAAGAACACACACACAATAACCTCCAATCCAATTGATAAAATATAACTTGCTCATCTAGACATACAAAGCGCCGTACACATTCATCCCTTAAAAATATTTATAACAACCTGTAAATGTGTAGAGAGGAATCTTAACATTTGCCTCCATGTTCTCATTGCTGCTTCTCCCTTCCCTCCAGTCTCCTCCCCTCTCTAAAACTTTTCTCCACCCCATCCTTCCTTCTTGTCCAATGACAGGCCTCATTCTATCTTGTACCTGCCTTCGCCTGTATAATTACATCATCCTACAATTTCAATGTGACAAAGTAGGCATGTATATACTAGCTATTTAGGAACCAAGAAGATGCTGGCTTACTTTTAAATGTCTTAAACAAGAGAGCCTATGAATCTGAAGATTTTTACTGTAAGGGCAGGTGAGGTCACTTATTAGGTTGAATGCTTACTGTGCAAATATGAGGATCTGAGTTAAGATCACTAGAATCTACTCAGAGAGACAAATACAGTAGCACATGTCCCCAACCTCAGTGCTAGAGGTGCAGGCTGAACCCTAGGTCTTATTGGACAGCCCCTGGAGCTAAAACAGTGAGCTCCAGGCCCAATAAGAGACCTTATCTAGTAAATAAAACACATAAAAATAAAGGAGAATATCTGATATTGATCTCTACACTCCAAAGATGCATGCTTGGAATGCTAATTCATGTGTACATGTGACACACATATATACACCACAAACTCACATGTGCACACACACTTAAAAATTATAACCACAAAACACGAGAATGTCAGGTGTCACATAACAGGAGGTCATGATGACCTGTAGAGTGGCAGAAGAGGACATGTTATACATATGAGTATATGAATATGTATGAGTATGAATATATGAGGAAAGAGAGGACAGGATTCATGGAGACGTGGATAATGAGTAGACAGATTTGTGAGTGGATGAGTGGGTGGATGGACGGGTAGGTGGATAGAAAAAGGATTGGTGGGTGATGGATGCACGGATGGACAGATGGGTGGATAGATAAGTGAGTAGGTGAATGTATGCGTGGATATATGGACAGATGGATAGGCGGGTGGGTAGATGAATAAGTAGGTAAAAGGGTGGGTGCGTGGCAGGATGGGTAGATGAGTAAGTGAATAAGGAGGTGGGTGGATAGATGACTGTATAAGTGAATGGATGATGGATGGACAGATAGATGGACAGGTAGTTATGTAGGCAGATGGATGCATAAATGGGTGAACCAGTAGGTGGGTGGAAAAATGGATAGAAAGATGGATAGATGGATAAGTGGATAGGTAGGTGGGTGGGTGAATAAAGGCAAGTTATTTTAGGACAACCATCTATAAAATGCTTGCAGTTTTTCTGAATTCCAGTGCTAATGCATGGGTTTTGAAAGCCACCTCAGTAGACTGCCAAGACTTGGCATTCACTGTCTTGGTCTGATCTGGAGTTATCTGTGCACGGTTCCCAGCAGGGGAGCGAGGGCTGGCAGAGTGCTTGTTCCTTTGTCATGCTAAGCAGGTGGGTGGACAGCAATGATCTCTGGAGTGACCTTTTCTGCCCACTTGCACTTCCTTTGACTCCACCAATGAAGACCCTTCACTTGTCACAGAATTTCAATTGACCCTTCGTCATCTCCGTGGCAGGTGTCAGACTAGATGGCTCCCAGAGAAAGACTGAAGGACCAAAGCATCTCAGAAAAAGGCTGCCTATTCAAGGTTACATATGCCCACGAGTTCAGGAGAGCTCAAGCAGCCTGGGCTTCCCTTTCAAGGACCCTGGGTGTCCGGCTTAGCATCCCCCACACTGTAGGAATCATCTGGGAAGGAGCCTGGAGGTCTTTGCTCATGACAGCTGCAGGCATTTGGAAAAGTCAAAACATGGAATGGATATAAAAGCGGTGGCCAGAACAGGCCTTTCATGGGAAGGGAGGGGATATGTAGCTTGGTGACTATCACCTAAAGGGATTTGAGCCCACTTTCCTGAAAAGTGAGTGTCGCTGTCTTACCCAAAGCCAGGCTCTGAAGCTGGAATTCAAGCAGCCAAGTAGAATCAGGCAACCAACCCAGGCTGGGGGCTGGGGATGTAGCAGATCAGCACATAGAGTCTCCAAGGTCGCCCTGTGCCTTCCCTGGCAGGCTGAGAGCAGAATCTGCCTGTCGGGAGTGGGTTTATTTCTGGGCTGTGCACTGTCTCTGTGGTTTTTTTTTTCTTTCTCACTCACCCTCAGATCTCAGCGATGCTCTTTTGGAAAATTCCAGCATGGCTCAGGCATACCGAGAGGAGGAAAGGATGGGCTCTTACCAAAACACACCTGGTTTTCAGAGCACAGGGAGTGAGGGGGAGACAGCCAGGAGACTAGCTTCCTTTGGGGAAGAACTCCAGAAATCATTGGGTGGGGTGGGGCTTGAGGGGTTGTTCATACCCTTTCCCCTGAGCTCTCTGGACAAAAACTTTAGAAATCCAGGAAGACCATTGGCGTGCAGGGTTGTACAAAGACCCACTCTGTAGGAAGCTGAGAGGGACCAGAGATTATTCCATGGGAACAAAGAACTGAGTGACTTGTGCACACTGTAGTCAGCACAATGTTGTTCTGACAGGAAATCAGGAGCCAACTTGGACGCATTTTGCCCTAGCTAAGGCACACACATGTATGTTTGCCGCTGCACATATGTACAAGACTGGACTGATGGTCAGAATTCTCACTGCCCATCACAGACCGCAATGATATGTAAAGATCAAGATGGAAATTTCCAGACTAAGCCAACAAACTGAGAATAGTCTGACCTAGAAGTCAAGTTCTGGGAGCAGGGAAGGGAGCTTTTGGTATTCTAGATATCTGAGCAAGAGAAACTCCTTCCACATCACAGTTAGAGAGACAACAAGAACTTCACATCCCCTGCCTGCTAGACAGACTCAGCCTTGCCAAGGGACACACAAGACAGGTATATGTGGAATCTAGACTCTTCTTCCTAGCACTAAATGCTTCACATTCCCAAACAAAGTCAGACCAACACTCTGACTATTTGTACAACACAGAAGAAACGCATTCCTTTCTCCATCTTTCTTGTGAGTAAAGGGATCTCTCAGTCCTTGGCCTTTCCCCGGTGATTAAACTGTCCATCACTAAGAGTGGGTAGAGCATACCTGACATTGTACGATTGGATGACTCCTGTGTGCTAAGCAGCTGGCTCTGGATCACCTCTAACACCAGCTGTGCAATGGACTCTGAATCTAACCTACGTCCCACTGCAGTAAGGAGGTGCTGGCAGAGACTCAGTTCCACTCTCTGCCCATCTATTTAGTCAATCTGGCCACACCGTGTACCCCAAAATCACAGACACAGAAGCTCCTAGATGTGGCAGGTTGGGATTTGGGAATAAAATTGGGAGTTTCAAGACCCTTCATCTGTCTCTCTGTTGCTGGGTCTAACTCGTGCCCTTTGGCTCTACAAAATGAAAAAATAGGGGGTAGAGCTTAATATTTTCTTAACTTTTGTTATAGTGACTGATGGAAAACAGAAGTCAGGGAGTCCATGGGCACTGAAATTTGTAGCCAGCTAGTAAAAGTAGGGTTGTATGGAAACCTCTGAGTGAGTAGGCTGTATCTGACATTTACAAAGGATGGTATCCCCAAGCCCTGGAGGATGGCCCCACAAAGATTTTTGGAGTTACAGTCACATGTGCAAACAACACAAAATAATGTACAAATGCTACAAATAAAATGTTGTACAAGAAGGAATTAAGTGACTTAGCATCAGGCACCAGGTTTCCCAACAAGTGACCAGAGTAGGATAAGGTGTCATAGCAAGTAACTAATGTCTTTGCTCTAATCACCCTCCTGTCCTGCAGGTCTGAAAATAATCTAACATTATTGGAAAGTCCTAGAGCATGAAAGAAGTGAGTTAGGTGTTACAAAATTCCTACTGCACTTCCCAAGTCATCTTAATCCTTAGTGGGATGTCAAGAGCAGAGGCACAACTTTAGACCATTAGAGTGATGCACTCCTGAAGCAAAACATCAGAGAGGAAGACAGAGACTTAGCATCATCTTTAATAAGATGTGAATTAACTGCACAGGAGTGTATATTCCTTCGTGGCTCATAAATTCCCATGCCTTCTCGAAGACAGAAGTAGGTTTATGTAGAACTCATCCTAACACCCAGAGTAGAATTTGTAACAAGAGCAAGCACAACGTACAGTCTTCTGTTCAACACTGGGACAGAGCTTGTCCTGTGTCCACAGAGGCACGTTCTTAATCTCTTCATGAAGAAGGAAGGAAAAGGGAGAGAAGAGAGGAGGAAGGAGGAACATAAAGGAGTACAGAAAGACAGGAAGGAGTAAGAAAGAGAAGGAAAAGGGAAAGAGGGGAGAGAAAAGAGTGAGGGGGAGGGAAAGAGAAGGACACTAAAGGAAGAAAGGGGGTGGAAAAGAGACAAGGAGGGAGGGAAGCCAATAGAAAGGAGAGCGAAGTGCTCTGTGCCTGCCTCAAGGACACTAGAAATAAAGGACAGCAAGATGTATTGGTCACTATGTGGCCCTATTCCATGCTAGACCTCTTTTTGGCAGTCTACCCACTCTGACCCTCTGCCCTATTTCTTCAGTTTCATGTGCCCTTCACATGTGTGCAATTTGCACCTTTTCCTGGTCCTATAGGACCAGCATCTCTGCAGACTCACAAGCCTTCTAAATCATGCATACTTGGTGTCTTTGGGAACTGCTTTCTTATCTCAGGGCTGTGACTGTCTTAATTGATGTCAACTGAAGCCATCTATAGACCTTGCTAGAGCCTAGTGTGACTACCAGCATGACCTGAAGCCTGAATGACCACTGAGAGCCTACCCCTGCTTTATTCACGAGTGTCAGCCAATGAAGAGCATGGCCGTCTGTACAGGTCAAGTGCTCAAAGAATTATATCTGGTAAATTAAGGTCCAAACACACAAACTAATTAATTAGAATCGTTAAAAATGAGAGACAATGCGTTTCCGAGGACATGAAAAGAATCCTTGCATAAAGTAGACAAACTTCGGCCTACTCCAAGATAGCAAAGCAAGCAAACAAACAACTAAGCACAAGAAAAACATATGAGGAAGAGGAAGGACTATGCCCACAAATACTTTTGAAATATAGGAGAATTAGCATGTGGACACAGTGTGGCTTTAACCATGCCCTGACATGGAACTCAGAGGAAGTACCAGTCATCCCCATGGCTTTAGGAAGGAAGGAACTGGAAGAGGCCAGTGACACTTAAAGCAGGAAGTGTCCCCAAATGGCTTTCATCTTACAAGCTTGGTCCCCAGCTACTAAAGTCATTTTCAGTTGGTTCTAGGAGCTTTAGACCTATTCCCTGATCTCTGGTCCCCGGTTCCTGGTCCCTGGTCCCTGGTCCCTGGTCCCTGGTCATTGGTCCCTTCCTTTCTATTTCCTGTCTGGCATGGGGTGAGGAACTGCAGTCATACACCCCCATCAATACAAGGCTCTGCTTTGGTGGAACTAAGGATGATCTACTGAACCCCCTTGAACTATGAACCAAAGTCTTTCCCTTTGGAAGTGTTTCATTAAGTATCTAGCTACGATGACAATAAAACTAACTGACCAATGGTTGATGGAGCTGGGACACTGGAATAAACATTTCCAAGAGCTCTTGGGGAACTCTTTGCCTTGTAGCTTGAGGACCTAAGTGTGGGCCACAGGACCCAGGCATGGTGGATGGTTCTTGGAATCCCAGAACTAGGGATATTCAGGCAAGATGACTCAGGGGGATCAGTCTAGCAGAATTAGTGAGCCCTTGAGCCAATGGGGACCCTGTCTGAAAGGACACAGCCTCTCTGTTCCACATACAGATGCACATGGCATGTGCACTTACAAACAGACAAACATGCACATGTGGGAATACAACATTTACATACATACATACACAAAAATTTATAGTAAAAAATGTAAAGAGACACTTCCAGAATTACGCAGGTTTTTACAAGTTCTCTGCCTTCCGTGGGGTGAAGTGTCCCTAGACTCCTGTGGTGTGCAGACCTGTCAGAATGTGGAGAATACAAACCAATTCACACTTTGCCAGGAGGGGTGGTTTTATACTATATTTTGTTTTAATTTTAAAACAGTCTTCTTATATGACCCAAGGTGGCCTCAAACTCCCCATCCTCCTGCCTCAGTTTCCTGAAAGGAAGGGTTACAGGTATGCCCCAAACCTCTGAGAAAATCCTTAGATGTTTTTCTCCCAGAGTGACCTTGGTCCTGTTACCTGGTGGGGATGGTGGAACAGAATACATCCAAACCCCCGTCTCAGTTACAGAATCAATACCACTGAAGCTCACAGAGGCGACAATGACACAGACTGAACCTTGAAATAACTGCCCTTGGAAATTAAACCATAAAATCAGCCCAGGATTAAATGACAGTTTAATTTCAGAGGAGAGATAATGAAGGAGACGGGGAAATTGGGCCCCTTAACTAGTAGGAAGGTGGGAAGTCATCCTTTGGCAGAGTAGCGGAATGCTGTGGGGTGGGGAGGGGATGTAGGGAGCAAGGTGCCATTGTGGACTGAAGGCACAGTTTGCTGGACATGTTTGTCATAAGATCAGTTGGGATCACACTTCAACTGGATGGACCAGGAGGGAGAGTGCCTGTTGGGTGACCTCAGATGTGTAGCTTCACCACCCATGGGACGAAAAACCTTGAGTTTTTTTTTTATTTTATACTTTCATGTCCCCACCGCAGTTTCCGCTCCCCCCCAGTCCCTCCTCCAGAACTCCTAAGATCCACCCCTACTCCTCCATTGTTCTTCATGGGTCCCATGGATCTCGACCAAACATGGTGTATCAAGTTTCAATAAGATGAGTTGCCTCCCTTTGTATTAAACCTGGACACGATAATGCAATGGGAGTAGAAGGGACCCAAAATTCAGCAAGAGAATCAGAGACAGCTCTGCTCTCACTGTGAGACGTTTTCACCTATAGAAGTGGTTCTCAACCTTCCCAGTGCCGAGATTCTTTAACACAGTTCCCCCATGCTGTGGTGACCCCAGTCATAACATTACCTAGTTGCTGCTTCATAACCATAATTTCTGCTGATGTTACAAATTGTAATATAAGTATCTGATATGCAGCATGCCTGATATGCAACACCTGTGAATGGGACTGCAACTGTGAACGATTGGGAACCAAAGCTCTGTAGATTAACACAGAATCCTCTGTGCTCGGGAATAACTGGAAGAGCAGGTTTCCTATGGGAATTCCAACATACTAAGCTGTAGAGCACATTGGTCCCTGTGGTTTGGGTACACAGGAGTCTGACACCCAGCCTGGTGTCACTATGTCAGCCCAGATCTTGATTATACTCACTGCCATACTAGACAGAGTCTTATTTGCCTGCCTGCCCAGACATTGGATAGAAACAGGCATTCTTGTCATGCTGGGTACTAAGGTAGTAGGACAACTGGCTGGTCACAGAAGCTGCACACCCCTAGCTACTGCACATGCTGCTCTTATCCCATTGCAGTGTCTTATCTCTCCATGAGGAGGGGGTATGCTCCCCATGTAGAAGAGTCACAGTCCCACTGTGTTCAGTAATGAGGGAAGCTTCTCTATCTTGCTCACTCCTTGTTAGCTTCCCTGAACTTCCAAGCCTTGGAGACCCTTCCTCAGCATTGCATGGGAGGCCTTTCCTTCCCAAGTACCACAGGGATCTAATCACAATGGGAGGCTTCCTTGCAGGACCATAGCTCACATTCAGGGATGGAAAGACTCAGTAATAAGTTCAAGCTGACTCAAAGGCTCCTGACCTAACACAGTCTCACAGCTTGGGTGCAGAGCACTGTCCAAGCACCCGGTGAGAACACCTTGGGATCCCAGGCACCTTCATGTCTATTGTGTGCACCATGATCCAGGTTCAACCTTCTGGTCCTGAATCTGTTAGCAAAAGGGGGATTTGGAAGGTAGCTAGAACTTGCTTGGAGGGACTTGAGGTCTTAAGACTTAAAGCCTCTCTGGAGGCTATAATCTGGCCTTCAGCTAAAGAGCTCTTCTGTCTGACATCTGTGGCTGCTAGGTAGTCTCAGTCCTGTACAGGTATCTCCATGGATCCGTGAGTACACCATATTGGAACAGTGGCCCCAACCCTATGCCAGCCTCACATGTTCCTAGTGTGTATGGCTCAGTGGAAGAAAGCCTGAGGCAAGAAAAGGGAAGCCAGGCTCTTCTGGTCCTTTCTCTACTTTTCCATTCCAATTAATTCCAATCACTTGAGCACAGCCCCTCAGTATGCTAGGCATAGAGTCTTCCAATGCTCTCAGTCCTTGGCCACTATAACAAGACACCAGACTTAGTGGATTACAAGCATCAGAAAGTTAATTCTCATAGATCTGGAAGCTGTAAAGCCATGATCAGGGCAAAGGAGGCCACTAGGATAAATCACATTGTAGAAGAAAAGCTCACCTAAGTCAGGACCTGAGGAGGCAGCACAGGGACCACTGGCATCCCTTACCAGGCCCCCAGCAGTAGCGTGGAATCATCTGCTGCCCCAGTGGACCAGGCTACAATTGGTGTACACTCGGCTTGACTCCCACTCCTCTGGTCCTCCTTCTGTGGGTCATGGTCCTCTGCAAAACCAGTGCATGTGTCAGGAAGCCACCAGGTGCCTTCAGGCCTGAACATCTCTGGCTACAGGAAGTGGCAATGGGAAGAAAGTGGTAGGGGGCAAAGCAGTAGGACTGGGACACAGAGTCCAGGAAGCCCCTGTGTTACCCCTCTGCAGAACCAGCTTAAACTTCCTAGCTGCCTGCTCTGGTTCTGCGGGTAACAACTGCAAGAGACTGCTCACCCTCCACACAGGAGCACCGCTCTGCTAAATGCGCTTGTCATCCCAGGAGGAGGACTCAGAACTTCACCACCTGTTTCCTGCTGAGGCGATTACCTGGGATGCCTGTCTTGGGCTCTTTAAAAGCTAGGAGAAGTCATGGGAAAGACCTAGAGACAAACTGGCATTTTTTTCCCAGAGACCTTAGAACAGCTCAGCCTTGTAGATAGAATTGAGTACTATGTAAGGGGAATACTAGGGTTCAGGTTGAGGCTGACTTATCATTGGCAGAAGTAATCCGACACTGGCTTCTGGGTTGGGTACATTGCAGAGCTGTCTGAGGGTGGGGGCTACATAGAACCAGATTTTCAGCAGTTGACTATGGAGTGTGTGGGTACCAATCCCAGCCCGGTGGCCTTCACTCCTCATCTTCTCTCGTGCCCTCACCCTAAAACCTGGCACCTGAGGCAGAGGTCTAGACTCCTTCCTATGCTTTCCAAACAGCAAGCCTGCAGTTGCAGGGGCCTGACCATGCTGTTCTCCTGAGCAGGTCAGGGTGTTATGTGGACCTTCAATGAGACAAAGCTCTCAAAGAACAGTGGTGTTTATCTGGTGTAATCTCATTGGTGGGTGGAGTAGAGGGAAAAACTGAAAGCCGAAGCGAAAGGGACTTCAGCTTTGCCACAGTGACCCTGGACTCCACCTTCCTTAGCAAGGCGGTTTCAGAATGGATGGCTTTGCAAAAGTATTTTCTGTGGAACATCCCTGTGTTCGTTGTGAAAGGCTGTGGTTCTGGCAGAGTCTGCTCTGAAGGCACTTATTACCACATATGTGTGTGAGGTGCCTGGCTTCTTCATTCATCCCCTTGTTAGGATTTAACACATGGGTGACTCCACCTGGATTCCCACTGGTTCTGCAGCAGCACACTGGCCCATCTCCGCCGGGCTCTTGTCTTTCCCTCACCTCTCCTGGACCTCATGTTTCAGGCTCAGGGCAAGTGAGATATCCCTCAGGCAACAGAAAATATACTATGGAACCGTGGTACCCAGCCAACCCTTCAGTCCTCCTTGGATGGGTTTCCATCATCCTCTGTGCTCCCTCCTCCAAACCCTCACCTCATACACATACCGAGCTTCCATGAAAAACATAATATAATTGTTCATACCCTCATTTTTCTAATGCTTGACAATTTAAGAAGCACTTTCAAATATAATAATTCATTAAATAAAGCAACCTTTAAGGTAGAGCTTAAGCTAAGAACCTTAGTCTGTTCTTTAGAAATGCCAGGGCTCAGAGAGACCCTGTAACTTCATCAAAGTGACTTAATATTAAAGGAGACGCAAAAAGGCATCCTTGGCCCCAGGCTGTTCCCCGGTGCTTACTGCAAATATCCCAAATGCTTTTTAAGGCAGCATTCAGACACCCAGCAGAGCTGCCCCAAATAAACTTTCTTCTCTGTTCTTCAATAGCGTCATATTCCTCTTGGGAGTCAGTGAGGGCAGGAATAGAAACTGAATTAGGCTTCGTGTTTCAGACTCTAGGGGACAGCATGGCATACCTCATCTTGTTTCTCCTTTCACTTGGATGGCCAGGGAGCTCTCTTTAATATCAATGCGGAAGTCCAGGCTCTGCCGCCTACATACGGCAGTGTTTCTGCAGTTTGAATTCTCAGTCCATATTTTCTCCTGTCCTCATGTCTCACACATGGGTGGTGGAGTCTGTCGTACAGATGGACTTCCAGAGCTGGGGCAGGCACAGACCAGCCGGACACTGATGGAACATGTCCCAGTCCATTGTAATCCCCAGCCTAGGCGCTTGGGAACACGCCTGCAGAGCACCCTGTGAGGGACATTGTTACCCAAGAGAAAAAGGAAGGCCCAGCTTCCAGTGAAGCAACTTCCTACTCCCTCTGGTCAGGGCTGGGAGTCATGAGGAGGCCCTCATCCAAGGGGACATACCCAAATTTGGCCTCATCAGCCTCTCAGGTCATAGCCTGTCTCCATCCTCCACACAAGACAGTGGGTCAACCCTCACAAGGTGAAACAAGACAAAGTTGCTATGTCATGCCAGTCAAAGAAAGCTGCAGATCTGACGTGTCAGATGGGGGAGCAGAATGGTTATCATTTGTGAAAGTGGGGTTGGTCTGCTTCAATACGTGGGAATGAATCATCATCGTGATGGTGGGCGGAGCAGGGAAAACATCAACACCTACAATACATACCTTTCTCATATGGGCAATATGGGACGTCTTTGTCTCTCAGGAAGAGATTACCTCAGATTCTCTGTTATGTGTCCATAGGCTGGAGCATAGGAACCAAGGCCTCCATAGGAATATAAGAAGGCAGCAAGGCAGACATGGGAGGAATGGGTCCTAGTCACTTGGCCTTGCAGCCAGCAATCCCAGTCTGCTCCTGGAAAGCTGTGTGCTCTAGGGCTAAACACTTAACCTTCCTGTGCTTCCAACCCCTTGTCTGGGTTTGTGTGTAACTTCTCATCACAGCAGGGCACAAAATTCAATCCAACTCAAATGCTCAGCGCACTGCCCAGCCCTGGCAATCGCTTCAGTATGGGAAAAGGGGGAAGCCACAAGCCTCTGGGGAGCCATGTGGTAGTGCCCTGGGGACTGGCTGCTGACCTGGAGATGCCTGGATACTTATATAGTTGTTTCCCTAATGGACCATATGGCTGAGATTCCCTTTTAGACCTGGGCAAGCTTCCTGTGTGTCTGGGTGGGTTGTGGTTTCCATCTAGCCTCTGCCCTTTCTCACTGGCTCACCACAAATGTCTTTTCCTCACAGAATTAAGAAGGCTTGAAGGAACTGGATACTCATGTGGGTAGAGACATTTCGGCAGCTCACCGAGAAAGGGCCAAGACCCTTGGGGTCTGTATGACATAGTCAAAGAAGCTGTCTGTCGGCACTGGATCTGGCTTGCCTCTGTGGTCTCAGCCATGTAAATAGATCTGTACAGGCTCCTGACAGGAAGGATAGGCCGTGAGGGGCATGAAGCATGGTGAACACTGGGAACTTGTGAGGAGTTTCCTGTCCCAGAGCCAGGACTCCATTGAGGTGATATACTCTTGCACCCAGACCTGGGAGCTAGCAACAGTTAGGTGGGGGTAGGGGCTAATTCCCAAAGGCTAAAATGTTGATACTTCATGCTCCTTGCTGCAGACAGGGGTGTGGAGAAGTCCGCCACGCATCTTCCCAGCTCAGCCTTGAAGGCTCATGAAATAAAGAAAGTTAAAATAAGGAAAGGGGGAGTCGCCGGAAGTTTAAAAAGAATGATCCCTATGAATACAGCATCGTTCCAACGTTCCCCAAATTAGTCTCCGGGACAATGTGGCATTTCCATTGTTGTAGAAACAGTCATTTTAGAAAATATTTCAGGATATTAAAATCACTTACGGTGTGTCAGAGCCCTAATTGCAGTGATTAGGCCTAATGAGGATGAGTCACCGTGAAAGAAGCGGGAGCATGCTTCCTTCCCTGGGAAGACTGTCCTTGGAAGCCGACACGACCCAACCTCACCACTGCGGCAATGGCTCTGCACTGTGAATGCAGCATCTAATGAGCCAAAGAGGAGGAACGGCTGAGGGAGACATCAGGGTTGCCTAATCATAAGCATGTGAGTGGTCAGGAAGTGAGGAAGCACTGTGACCCAAAGGGAAGCCACGAGCACTGACAATAGACTGGAGAGATAAATTTGCAAATCTGAGGACTTGAGTTCAATCCCCTAGAGTCCGTGTTAATAACAAGAAAAAGCCAGGCTTGGACCCAGAGGGTATCCATATTTACACACATTTGCACAAGCATGAGAACTTGAGTCTGGATCCCAGGATTCGCTTACAAAGTGAGGCATGGCAGTACGTGCTTGTAATCTATGACTAGGACCATCTGTGGAGCATGTTGACCAGCAAGCCTAATCCAGGTTCAGTGAGAGACCCTGCGTCAAGGGAAGAGTCGGACGGTGATAAGAATAGAACATCTGACATCCTGCTCTGAACTTCAAGGAAGCACACACACACACACACACACACACACACACACACACACACACACACACAGAGAGTGATGTAAATGGGAAATGTCCCTCTATAGTCTCAGATATTTGAACACAGGGTCTCCAGTTGGTGCTGCTGTTTATGGATGTTCTAGAACCTTGAAGCTGTGGATCCTGGAAGAAAGAAATACTTTGTTGGCTGGGGGTGTGTCTCTGTTTTACATTTATGGTTGAAGATGGTATATTTCAGCCATCCACAACCACCATGCCTCGCCCTTTCTACCATGCCTTCCCACCACAGTGAACTCTTAGCCCTTTGGAACCTTATATACAAGCAAACCCCTCTTTCTCCCATCAATTGCTTCTGGTTGTGGTGTTTTAGCCCAGTAACAGAAAGGCAACCAATACAGAGACCCAAATTCCATGCCTCCTGGTTGGGTCTGACTTGCATTATAAATTCAATGTCTTATTGTGGATGTGGTAGAAATGTGGGCTGGGCCATCATGTATGTACGAAATTATAGAAAAATACAAATGGATCATTTTAACACAGTAGATTTTATTTTAGAAAAGTTTTATAGATTAGAGCAGATAAAAAAAACAAGCACAAAGTATCCCCATGACCCTAAGCACGTGTACCCTGTCCATCATTTGATTCATTAGGGGGGTTTCTTTGTCTCAACTCAAGAGCTGACCTATGTGAGCAGAAGTTGTAATCCACATTTTCTGCTGAAATCCTGAAAATCTGATCCAGAACCTGCTCCTAGCAACCAAGGTCAATGCCCACTAGGAGGCTCTTAGCACATATGCAACTCAGTCGGGGCCTCTAGTCACAGCCCCAGTCTATCCAGGACCCCTCCACCTCCCAACAGATTTCTCATATCTGTACATGAAGGTCCATTGCTATAAGACAATAGAACTGACAGTACAAGATGACCTCCATTCTAAGAAAAAGATATATCTTCTGCCATGTGTGCCTCTAGGAATAATTCATGGGATGAATCAACATGGCAACCATGCAGAGTAGTGATGTCGGCTGTACTTCACATTGTGAGCCCTATCATCTTCACCCCGAAGCCCCAGCAGTTACTGACATTCTGTGTTTTTATAATTATTTATTTAACCCACCAAGTCCACTTGGTGCTGCCTATGTGCTTATGAGCCTGCGATCATCCACTGGGGCTGTACAATTTTCCAGTGGCCACACACCTAAAGAAAAGTGACTCCACTCCTCCAGCAGCCACCAACTGCCAATGATGCCTCAACTAGGGGTGGGGCTCAGGAGCCCCTCCCATCTCTATGCTGGGTATTTTCACTGTCTTTGGGTTGGGTAGTTAATCATAGCCAAGTCATGCGCAGAGGGTGTCATTTTACATTCCTGCTGCTTCATCTTCTACAGGGTATCATCTTACATTCTTGCCAACTCATCTTCCATGATGCTATTTGAGCCTTGGTGAGGGATATTGATATAAACACTCACCGTTGCTTTTTTCAGCACTTAGGACAGTCTCTTGTTAACCCATTGCAGTCAGAAGCTTGGGAGTTTAAGCCTATGGCTATAGACATGAACATTTACAAGGCATTTGATAGCATGACCATTGAGAAAAACAGGATCAATGTATCCCTCCCCTTGGTCCTATGACTTCTCTAGGCATGGATTTTAACTGAATCTACAATACCAGCTATGAATTTCTTCCTACCATCTCGATATACTCTTATCTTTTCCAGACAGTCCTATCATTTGATTCATGAGAGACGTGGACTTCTCAGTCTGGTATCTCTTCCACCTCCCCCCCCCATCGTTTCCTTCTTCACCCCTTCTCCTTCTATAGGATACGCCTTCCCCTCTTACTCTTGGGCACACACATTTTGTTAATCCACATGCTTGGGCACATCCATTCTCTATTAATCCACATGCCTACCTTACTATATGTCTCATTTGTTTTAATTGCTTCCCAACATGCCACTGTCTGACCATGTATGCTGTGCTCATCAGGAAATCTGGCTGTTCTTGGCCTTTGGTGGTCACTGCACGTCAAGTACACACATTTAGAAGTTTACACATTTGTTGTGCAAGGTTCTCTAAGTGGGGCTTTTGAGTTTCTTGATAAAGCTCTCTCTAGTATTAAAAAAAGTCTCTCAGATGCCGATGCACCTCACATTGCCTCCATGTCCCCACCAGCACTCGCTGTTTCATTGCTGGGAGGGCTTTGTTTTTCCATGTTAGCTATTCTAACAGGCATGCACTTGTAGCTCACTTGTTAATTTAATTTGTAATGGTCTGATGAGAGATGACGTTTGACACCAGCATATCTTCTCCTGGCAAGGCAGCTGTTCAGACTTGTCTGGTTTTTTTAGCCACACTGTTTCTGTCACTGGATTCTAATCTTTCTTTGTATACTTGGGATAGGAATCCCTTAGGAGTCATGTATGATAAATACTTTTGCCTGGTCCGTGGCTTATCTTTTTATTGCTTTGACATTATCTTGTGCAGAACGATAAATTAATCAGGGACCAGGTTACCAGTTTCTTTGCAGATTAGCTTTCGTAGTTTCAGCAGGAAATGTCTCTAAGCCCAGCCCCCTAGAATTCCCAATTGCTTCTAGAAGGCTTACAGTTTCAAGTTTTACATTTAGAATGATGACACATATTTAGTTAACTCTTCTGTCAAGATTCTCCTTTACTTTTTACACCTTTTCCAGCTCCCTGTGATGACTGACTACATTTTTCTCATTGAATCCTGTATTCTCTTCTCAGGGACCAGCTCACTAGTTCTGTGATGCTCTATTTCTGTGCTGTCTGTCCTGTTCCCTGGGTATCTCTGCCTGTTCTTATAGCAGCTCCACCCTGGCCTGATTTCTGGTGTTTTCCCTGTAGTTCTGGGCATTGGGAAACACAAGTCTCCAGTTTTTCTCTCACGTCTTGTTGGCTGTATTTGGACTTCTGCCTCCACATCAACATTAGACTCCCTTCATCAGAATCTTAAAATTAGAGATGCTCTTCATTTGCTCAGATCTTGCTCTAAAGTTCTATCATATGTTAGACCTGGATTTTATATATTTCATTAAACATAGGTAAGTATTCAGGGGTCTTGGTACTCCACCCTTCTATGGAGATTCATTTCAAGACCCTCTGTAAGAACCTGAGATTTCCAGTCATTTCAAAAGCCTATGTCTGTTATGGCTTTTCCTGTGTGTGTACAGCTAGGGTCAATTATAATTTGTAAACTAGGCATGATGAGAGCAGCTCAATATGATGATGAGATTAGCTACAATAAGTAATAAATCCAACTACCATCACATCTCACTGTAGCAGAAGCCATGTGGCTATGCTCTCTCCAAAGAGCCAAGACAGATGTTGATACTTTGGACAACAGTTGCCCCTGGATAACTGTGATCATTTGATTATGCTTGGCCCATGGGAAATGGCACTATTATGAGCCGTGGCCTTATTGGAGGAAGCGCATCACTGTGGGGGTGGGTTTTGAAGTCTCCTATGCTCAAGTTCCACCCAGTGTGGAAGAGAGACTCCTCCTGGCTGCCTTCAGATCAAGATGTAGAACACCCAGCTCCTTCTTCAGCACCATGTCTGCTGCTTGCTGTCATGACGATAGTGGACTGAATCTCTAAAACTGTAAGTCATTCACAACTAACTGTTTATCTTTATATGAGATGCTTTGGTCATGGTGATGCTTCACAGCAATGAAACCGCAACTGAGACAATAACTGAGCACACAGAGAATAAAAATCAAGTCTCAGATAAGGAGACGGCTGTGTCTAGTATTGCTGAGCACATGGCTGTGTGTTAATTTTAGTTTCCAGATATTCAGAGCTGGTGTATAGAAGCCAAGTGAGTTTAATGATGTTACTGATGATATCAACCCAGTGTCTGCAGCATGCTATTGTCTTAGCATGGTTGTTTTAAACAATGGACTCTGTAATCCCTGATAGCCTTCCATGCTTTCAAGTCTTTTTATTTAATATTAATGTGCAGGCTTTGACTTTCTCTTGGTTAGTGTTACTATGGTATGCCTTTCTCCATCCTTACCACTGTAGTCTGCCTTCTTTATAGTGAAATTGTGCTCTTATACAGAGTGTGCAGCTCAGGTTTTTCCAATTCTCTCTGTTGTCCTTATTCTAACAGGTACATTGGGCCATTCCTCCTAAACATGATTGTTTATATGGCTGGATTCACAGTTAACATGGTTGTGACTATCATCTGTTGGCTGTTATTGGCATTTCTCCTTCCCCTTCTCTGTCTACCTCTCTGGATTCAGTGGAACATTTTGAAGTATTCACCATTCTATCCCTTCTGAAAGAATCAATCATCCTCTTTATCAGTTATGATGGACTTCCCCTAAAGTTTATAGCATGTTCTTACAGCCCACCCAAATCTTCCCAACCATGATGGATTCCCTAGGGTCTGTAGTACATGCTCACAGATGACCCAAGTCCACATCAACATCTGGCCATGAGGCATACACTCGTTACAGTAGTGATCATACAGCTGGCCTCTAACATTTCAAACATAGCCTCCTTCCTGTTTGCTCTCTATAGGTCCTACTTACCCCTTCTGGGATCTGCAAATCATTTTCCATATCTATTAGATCAATTAATGATGAGTAATCAGAACTCCCACTTCTTGTCCTCTCTTCTTCTCCAGTTCCCTCCTTCCCCTGCAGTCCTGAGTTTCCCAAACCAGTGACTTTCCTTCCTGGGTGGATGGTTTGAGAATGTTTTTAATTCTCTTGAGTGATGGCCTTACTTGACAAAGAATTTTAAGTCAGGCATTTTGTTTTGTTTTGTTGTTTTGTTTTCTCAACTCTAAATATTGTACACCATCATCCACCCCATGACTTTAACAAGGTCAATGTGATTTTTATGTATATTCCATTAAGAATACAGTTCTGTTCCATGGCTTATTTTAGGAATGTTTCCTCTGTCTTCAATTCTTTGTACTCTGAACATGAGGCTGACTATTGCTAGTGTTTTCTATAACCTGGTTTATAAAAATATGTTCACTGCTGTAGGATCTCTAACCCTTATACTTCCTCTGCTTCCTGGTTAGGTCCCAGGCCCATCTTGGGCATTTCCTAGGTTCACACACTTCATTTCTTTTACTGTTTGTCTGTTTTGGTTGTTGTTGTTATGGTGGTGATGGTGCTAGGGATGAAATCTAGAACTTCATGCATGCTAGGCAAGCCTTCAACTACTGAGATGAATCCCAGTTCTGATCTGTGTTTGATCCTAGATAAGGTCTTAGTAAGTTTCTAGGCTGTCTCTAAACTCACTCTGTATCCCCGGTTGATCCTGAGCTTGTGATCATCCTGCCTTACTTCTTAAGTAGCTGGAAAGACAGCCCACTCCACAAGACCCAGCTTATCTCTCCTGTTCTATCCGGACCCAGTCTGTTGGACAGCGAAGCTCATGTTCAGGACAAGTCTCCCATCCTTAGTTAGCCTTCCCTAAAAATGCTCTCCCAGGCACTCTGTGGGTGCATTTCACTGACCTAGGAGTCTTTCAACACACTCAAGTTGACAATAAAGACTGATCATCAGAGGACCATGACCTACTGGGAGGAGGAAAAGACTAGCTGATCATCCTCCCATTACCCATGGAAACAAGATTGAAAATGATATTTCCTCTAATATTCCAGTTCACCAAGCCAAAGGACTATCCAGACCTTAAACACAATCTTTTTCTCCCCAGGCAGCTTCCATGTACCATGGCCTGTACCCTATGAATCCAGGCCTCTAGTGTCCCTCTGTCACCTGCTCCTAAATAAAAAGCTGCTTAATTTATCTGCTGTGTGTGTCTTCGCTGACTCATTTCTCAGAGCACCTAGCAACTTGTATGTGGCTGACAGGTCCCTTCCTTCCTTTCTTTCTTTCTTCCTTTGGGTGAAATGAGAGAGGTGGGGAAATGGAAGAAGCTAGGTCAGGTAATTCCCCTCCTGTCAGCCAAGCAGTGGAGGCCTGAGAGCCTTGCTGTGGAGAGCATTCTAGGTGACTTACATGGAACTTCACAAAGACCTGCAGATGGTACTTGGCTCTTTACCGTCAGGACCTCCAAGACTTTCAAAAGTGTGGGCACTCTGTAGCCTGCAACCCATGCTTTGTCCAGTCCTGGTAATCTGTATTCAAATTTAAGTCATTATCCTGGCTAATATTTACATATTTTTGTCACAGCTGCAACTGTGTCTACACCAGGTGACCTAGCCTCAGCAGAGACATATGTATGTATCTGTCTCTCCTATGTGGCAGTGTGTCTTGATACCTTATCCCCCTGATGGGTCAAGAAAAGTTGTTAATGTCCTGATGGTTGATTTTCTTTTCCTTGTGTAAATTGGAAGTGGCTACTTCTGTGCTTTCTTGAATTTTGTGCTGAAAAACAAGTCTCTAAATAGATTTATTTTATCCTAGGATTTTACAAAACGTTGTAGACATTATAACAAGTTCCCCCACACCTATACTCAAGTACCCTCCTGCTAACACCTTCAAAATGACACTGGATTTGTCACAAGAAATAAACCAGTATTCACATGCTAGTAATGACCACAATCCAGAATCTGGGGGCCACTAGCCTTTTCCAAATGTCCTTTCCCTGTCCTGCATTCAAGCCAGAAATGGCATCAAATTCCATCTGCTTAGACAACCCCATCTTCAACCGTTTCTGTCTCTTAGTGACTTTGACAGTTTGAGGAGTGCTTCTAAGAAATCGTGTGGATGCCTTCAATTTGAGTCTCTACAAGGGTCACACAGCAGATTTGGTTCTGGCTGAGAACAAACACTGTGGGGGCTAGAAAAGTATTAGCACATTGTGTCTAGGTACATGCAAGGAGCAGGATGGGTCTTTGCTGAGGGTGGCCTTAGTCACCTGGCTGAGACAGTGTGTATCAAGTGTCTCTCTCTGTCTTTCTGTTCTCTGTCACCAATATAAGTGTGGGAGACATCAATGAATGAGTAACAAAGAGGACCACCAAAAAGCTTCTCGTGAGGACAGGAAGGAAACCCACCTTTCTACCATGTACAATTATCTGTCTATCACCTATCAATTTATAAATCATCAATCATCTGTCTATATTATCTAGCAATCAATTAATGCTTGCAACCACCTGTCATCTATCTATATCTATCTACTGATTAATAGATATCATATGTCTACCTTCTATATATCATCTCTCTGTTGATTGACTAACGATCTATCTCCTTTCTATCAATTGAACAGCTATTACCTATATTTACCTATTAATAAATCATCTATCATCTGTCTATCAACTATCAATCTATATGTCTATCTATGTATATACCTATATAGATAAATGTAGATATAGACAGAGATAATAGAGAGACAAAGAGATGAACAGATTAGATAGTTAGATAGATAGATAGATAGATAGATAGATAGAGATATATTATAGATTGTCAATCAATATACAGAGAGATAGATGGTATACATACATCTGTCAACCTATTGATATATACATATCTATCTTTATTTATTTATTTAGATATAGTTAGACAAATATATAGACATAAAGATATAGATCAATAGATCTATTTACCAATCTATATGTCTATCTCTAGCTACCTACATCTATATAGAGAGATAAAGATAGAAAAACAGAGATAGAGATGATAAATAGATATATAGATAAACATAGACATATTATAGATGGTCAATTGGTAGACAAAATGATAGAAAGATGGTATACCTATATTTATATATGTATTTTTATTCATATAGCAATTCATAGATACTAATAATAGACATGTAGTGATATCTATCAATATATAGATATAGACAGATATATGTATATATATATAGCTGTCTATCTTCTATCAATTAATCACCTAATATCTTGATTATCAATAGATAGGTAGATAGCTTGATAGATATATATCTATATGTATATAGATACATAGAGATAAATAGGTAATATATGTTGATTGTATAGATAGGTAGGTATGTAGACATATAGATATATAGATATAGGTATAGTGATTCCATCTCTCTATCTTTCTATTGATTGACCATCTATAATATGTCTATCTACTATTTATCTTTCATATATCTCTCTATTTGTCTATTAATTGACCATCTATCATCTACCATAAATGTTATGGTTCAGATGTAACATATGTCCCATAGGCTCATGTATCACAGGGTTGGTTCCCAGCTAGTGACATTATTAAGAGGTGAATAGCTTCCCAGGTTCTCTCTATATCTCAGGGTTAGTGCTATGATGAGCTCATACAGGCTAGTATGCAATCAGTCCCAGCACTCTTAAACACCCTTATTCAAGTCATTCATGTAAAGGATCTTGTGTCTCCTATCCAAAGAGTTGCCACCACACAATAGCCTTTATCCTGAAGCTAGTCTCTGATCTAAAACACTTTGTCTAATGTTATTCTCACCTTTCCTAATGGTCTCTGTTAGTTAATGCTGGGGACTGTGCATTATCCTCCTGGCTTCAGATTCCCATGTTCAAATCATCTGTGTGACTGGGATGGATGGCAGTGGGGTGACAGTGGTTGAGTTATGACATAAGGGTGGGCAATAGTCCCACAGGGCCAAAGATTGATCATATGAGAAGAACATGTGAGCAGGAGGACTATCTGAGATCACAGAAAGAAAGCTATAAAGGAGCTCTAATTTGAAGCCAAGTCTGTCAACACCCTGATGCTCAACATCTGGACTGTGAGCAGCAAGAAATAAGTGTGGTATAAGCTTCTTGGCTCTGGCATTTCACTGTTGCTGTCCTTTCTATTATGTTTAAGTGCAGAGATACTTAAACGATTTGACTTGCAACCATCATGTGTTTGAGTCACTTTATATATGAATGTGATGACCTGTGCCTTTGATTTGGATTAATTTGAGTATTTGTGTGTGTGTGTGTGTGTGTGTGTGTGTGTGTGTGTGTGCATGGCCACATATGCATGTGCATGCACATGTGCACAGATATGCACATGTCACAATGTGTGTGAGGTGGTCAGAAGACAGCCTCAGGTGTCAGTTAGTCTTCACCTTTCTGAAATAGTTCCTAACTTTACCTTTCCATACATCAAGTCAGGTGGTCTATGGGCTTCTGAGACTCTCCTGTCTGGATCTCCCAAGTCACCTCAGGAACCTCGAGGTTGCAGATATGTGTTCCTACATCCGGCTTTATGTGTGCTGTTGGAATGAAAACTCAAGTCCTTGCATTTCCATCACAGGGGCTTTGCCCAGGAAGTCATCCCCCAGCCCAGATGAGGACCTTTCAATAGGAATTCCCCACTAATTCGTGTCAGTGATGAGTAACATCACAAGGCTGAGTTTCTCTCATGCTTCTGATGCATTTAAACTCTTCGCACTTCCTCACCGTTCCACCTTTAAAAATTATTTTCTACTCTTTAAAGTTATAAGTTGTAGGTTGAGGTGAGCATGTACCTGAGTTATTAGCTTGCCACTGGTAATTCGGAGTAATCAGGTCAGCAGTGGCTTCAGGTTTATGGTTTACACCATTAACCCAGCACTCAACATCCCATTGACCACGTGGGTCATGCCCTGTGCAGGCAAACCTTAAGGCGGGCAGCCATTTCTCTCTTCTGCCTGCTGCTGTTAAGACTTCAATTGCTGATGCTCTGAAGTTTGAATGACACATTTTGTTACATCAGTGGTTCTCAACTGTTCTAACGCTGCGACTCTCTAATATCGTTCCTCATGTTGCAGGGACTCCCAACCATAAAATAATTTTGCTGCTATTTCACAACTGTAATTTTGCTACTGTTATGAATCACAATATAAATACCTGTTATGCGAGATATATGATATGTGACCCTTGTTAAATGGTATTTTGACTCGCAAAGGTGTTGCTGACTACAAATTGAGGATCGCTGGTTTACATGATAAAATACTGAGGTAATTGAAAATTTTAATACGCTGTGTGGCTCCATTTTGGCATTGTCCCCACCTCTTTGCATAGATTTTTCTTTCCAATATCCTATTTTCCTTGTTCCCAAAAAGCACTTTTTAAAGCATTCTGGTAGCATAGGTCTTCAGGGGAAGGCCATGTTTGGAACATATCTTGCTTCCCTTTTTAAGATTATTATTATTCATTTTAAATAAGCACATTGTCTTGCAAAGAGTGAGGATTGAGGCTTGGACAGTCACAGACTCCTTTGATACATGCTAATGGGTAGAAACTGTGGTAAATCTGCACTCAAATTCTTAGTCCATTCCATCTATCCCATATCTGTTTACCTTCTAGAAACTCCCAGCCTCCTACACAGTAAGGCTGTGAGGAAGTTTCTGTACTTGACTCCCAGATATATAAATTCAACTGCCATATGATAGGGAAATATTTTACGAATGGGGTGAAGCACTGGATGAGTATGGAAAGATTTAAGCTTATCTGTATCTGGGATGTTATGTGTACAAGGCAGTCCCAGGTCTCATGTGAATCCTAAGCAGTGCAACTCTGTCCTTGGGGACCCAGGCACATGGGAAGAAATGTCCACAGTGTGTTACAGGGGGATCTGAATAGGAAGAGTTCAAAAGTAGAGAAACCTTTTCCACTGAGCTTCCTAATCTGGATGAGGACTCCAAACTTCAACCCCTAAGATACCCACTCATACTCAGTAGCCTCCCATCTTTGCAGATGTGAGGTACTTTAGGGTTCAGGATGCCAGAACTGACTCTGGAACTACTGCAGCCACGATTATCTGGCGAGGCAGAGCTGGGTCTGCAAGACACCCAGTCTAGGTGAGTGTGCCTCTCCTCTGGCTCTCAGAAAAATGTCCAAAGCTCTCCTCATCAGACCAGAATGAGGTTAGGAGGGAAGAGAATGCAGAGAATGAGAGACAGGCTGTAGAGACCATTGCTGTTGACCCAAAGTGCCTGTGAACCGGGTAAATACTAGGAATGGCACTCAGTCACACGTTTTACTTACAACCATGCAACAGTAAATGGCTCTGATGGGAAATACTGGGACCACTGCCCCTGTCCCAGCCTCCAATGAATCGTTGCTCTCTGCAGGATTTGGGACAAGGACCACTGTCCCTCCAGAAACTCAAAGGAAAGGAGTACTAAACGTATCAACTCTTCCCTGGTGTGTTATAGTCCAGTTAAGGAATGCCCTTGAAGAGAAGGATCTCTCACAGCTGTGGACTAAGATGTGGTCAGCTTGACCTTCTTGTTCCTACACAGAGAAGTGCCAAGGAATAATGGAATGTCTCTCTACAGATGGTCACTAGGTTCAGAGATCCCAAATTACTAAGGAGTGACCCAGAAAGGAATTATTACATATCTCAGGCTGGTTGGTCTCTGACCCTGAGACCAAGGGCCTTATCTGAATTACTGCCACAGCCCAGGAATTTCATCTGTGCTGAGAAGTTGAGCAAGGCCTGGACTGGACTCTCTCTGGGTTGTGAGCCAGCCTTGCCATAGAGTCTGGGTCTGGGAAATAGGATGATGGTTTCCTTGAATGTGTAAGAGAGGACTCAGTTCTAACTCATCATTCCCAGAGGAGAAAATAGAATCCAGAGATGTTCCAACTCACTCTGAATCCTGACACATAGGCAATGAGACCACAGGCACCCCCAGCAGCCTTGACACCTCTTGCCTCTATTCTCAGCATTGGTCATGCCTTGTGTCCTCTTAGAAGTCATGTCACAGAGGAGGTACTGGGTTCCACATCCCACAATGCTGGCCCTACACCATTCACAACACATGCACCTTTTCCATAGTTGGAATGGGAGCTAGAGTCTCCCTCTGAGAGTCTCAGATCCCTGCAGCCAGGGATTGTGCTCATGATGTGCCTTAGCTCCCAGCCCACAGACATTTCATGACATACAAACATGTTTGAAGTAAATAAGAGAATCCTCATCCTGATCCACGGATATTACACAGTGGGCCTTGCTTCTCTAGATTGTTGTATCTGCCTGTATCATGTAATTCCAGAATTTCTATCCAAAATTTGAGTTCTTTCCTCACACATAGACTTTGGCCTCAGCCAGGAGACTTGTTTGTCCAATAGAATGAGGCCACTGTTCTATATTTAGACTTTAATATTGTCTGGTTCGTTCTGTCTCTGGCATATTCTGTTAAGCCAGGCCAAGCCATCACTGGTATAGGAGAATGGAGGACTGGGAAGCTGAGCTGCTCTGGCCACACATACATTGTTCAAGCCATCAGGGTCCAGACTGATCCCAGCCTAGCACAAATCACATATACATGCTAGTCTGTGCTACCCAATATGCATGCACACTTACATCACTACAGAATTATAGATATTAGATGCACAAGCTATTTCAAAGTGCAGTTCTTCTCATGTAGCAAAGTCCTACCTATGAACAAACTTCTGTCCAGAGGAATCTTCATAAAGCATGTGACCCTATGTGGTATCATCTGATCCCCTCTACAGTCAGAAAATACCATGGCCACCTTTCCTTCTGTTGGGAATCAACAAGATTAGCAGAGTTAGGCCAAGTTATATAGCTAGTTATTAGCAGGTCTTTACAGATCTGTTTAACCTTCGAACTAAATCCACTGAGACTGGAATTATATCTGCCATAGTTTTCTGATTTGGGGTAAATATTCCGTAAACTATTGAGAG
Source organism: Rattus rattus (assembly GCF_011064425.1). NCBI lineage: Eukaryota > Metazoa > Chordata > Mammalia > Rodentia > Muridae > Rattus > Rattus rattus. The sequence continues at coordinate 256,760,553 of NC_046154.1, forward strand.
TAAAGGACACCTAGTCACTACTCTTAGGTACTCTCATGATTTTAAGAGCACAATGGAGGTCCCAATGCTTCTCCATGAAGCTCATTTAACTAAATGAGGCTGATTGTCCTGCTGCTTCTTGTTGCTGTTGAGACAGTCAATGATCACTTTGCTTTCTATTGCTGTTGAGGCCATGAAGGGTTAACTTTCTCTTCATTGCAGTAGAGATAATCAATGGTCAATGTAATGGTCACTTTTAATTGTCAACTTCGAGCAATGTAGAATCACTTGGGAAGAGAGTATATATGAAGGATTGTCTAGATCAGATCGACTTGTGGGCATGTCTATTAAGGGTTGGCCTAATTTTGCTAATTTATGTGAAAATGCCCAGATAAAAGTGAACAGCACTGTTTCAGGAGTTGGGTGCTGAATTACATAATAGTAGAGAAAGCCAACTGATCAACAGTATGCACACATCTATTTCCTCTTGCTCTTGATTGTGGGTGTGACTACCTGCTTCATGTTTCGTGTTGACTTCCCTAAAGTTATTGACTCTAACACGGAATTGAAGGATAAACAAAACTTTCTCCCCTGATTGGCTTTTTGTCAGGGTATTTTTTTTCAGTAACAGAAATAAAATTAGGACAATTACCTTGGGAATCATTATTGCCAAGTTGGTTCACAGACATCATGGTTTTATTGACACTAAGGCAGTTATTGGCGGTCATTCTTTTCATTCTTATTAATGAAGTTGATAATTATGTGGGCCTTCATTGTTGCTGAACTGATCCATGGGCATCATACTCTCCATTGTTGTTGAAGTGGTCAGAGGTTGCCTTGGTCAAAATTAAACTTAATGTGCTTCATGACCACCTATCTCTTTGTGGCTACAAAGGCAGTCAATGCTGCCCCTTCTTTTCATTGTTATTAAGGTGGTTTATGGTTACATGGGGTCTCTACTATTACTGAGCTAGTCCATGGACATCATGCTCTTTATTGCCATTGAGACAGTCAGTGGATGCCCTGACTTACACTCTTGTCTATTTCCAAACAAAGGTGGTCAAATCTTAACAAAAACTATATTCTTTGAAGCTTTTCCACTCCACTAGTGTGCCTCCTTCTTGAACTGACTGCTTACCAAACTTGTTCCTTCTCGTATGCACACAAGGTCTAACTCCAATACAGAAACTTCATTTCTAACCCAAGTCTTGACATCAATGTTGGGTCATGGGGGAACTCCCATCGCAGACTCATTCTTCTGTTCTACCTTTGTGACCGATGCCACAGCTTAGAATCTGCTATTCCCCATGTCATCACTCCAGCAATAAGTGTCCTGTGTCCTACTGATGTCCTTTCTTCTCCTGAAGACCTTTGGGATAGATAACACTAAAGACTCTTGTATGTCCTTCCTGCTCTTTGTTCTCTCTGTTCTCACCTTCTTATTAGGTTAAATCCAGGCTCAGAGATTTAATTCTGATTTTTGCACTGTAACCATTCAAATGAGTATCATTGGGCAAACATCTTGGAAATTTGACTTCAAACTTAACACTTTACATGAATGCTTAAAACATGAATGAATGTTTATTACATGGAAAGAAAATATACAACCAAAGGTGAAACTTGCTTTGAGCATGCCTGAGCCTTGCCCTTTATCTTCACCATACCCTTCACCACCTTCAGTGAATTGTTTCAGTGAGCTTAGCCCTGTAGTTAAATAGATCATACCAGCGTCAACTTCAGTGTTCCTCCTTCTCTTAATACATCCTCATTTTAAGCCGAACAACCACACGAGGAATTTTCATTTTTGACAATAGGTTGAATCTCATTTTCTCATTCTGGTACTCCCTGTTAAAAAGAGACCTGGCTCAGACTTTCCTCTGCCTTCATATCTGAACCAACAAGACTGTTGTAGAGCATCACAAAATGCACTCAAGAGCTTTTTACATATGGTTGTTTTAGGGCTTGGGACCCCAGAAAAACTACAGGTGACAGACTCGAACTGTGGTTCTGCGCCTTATTCTCAGAGCTGCTACTCCACTCCACAGATACACGCACAGACTAAGCCTCCTTCACAATGTTTTCTCCTCTTCTCCTTCTTTTGGAAATATTCAAGTATCCTACCAGCCCCACCTAGCGCCATCCCTATCCAAGAAATTTCCACTACACCAATCCCCTGCATTACAAATGCCACGGCTCATCTAGTCTCAGAAAAACTCTCATTTCAGAGAACCCTAAAAGGATCCCCCAGGTTTCAGGGGCCATAGTAAATTATTTAATCATACAATTGATACTGGTTTGGCCAATTCCTTACCCACTGGTGCTCCAGAATTAAGATCCAAGTTCTTTCCATCATGCCACAGTATCATTTGTAGGCGACTTGCTCATGAGATCCACCCCGGGCCCATGAGCACCCACTTCTCTGATGTGCAAGGACACCTTCTCACCTGATTTTCCATTTTCACAGGAGAAAGGCCATTTGTCCTGTGCCACCTTCCATGCATCCCAGTGCTGGCTAAGTCTCACCTTTTGTGCTACTAGTACTTTAAGACCTATAAACTATCAGAACTTTTAGTTTGATGTTTTGGCACAATGATGTCATAGATGGATGTGTACCTCTGCACTGAATATTCTTGACATACAAACTAGAATTATCTGAAAGGACGGGACTTTAGCTAAGAAAATGCCTCTGGAAGATTGAGCTATAGGACAATTTTTTATTTAGTGATTGATGGGAGAGGGGCCCAGCCCATTGTGAATGGTTCCATCACTGAGCTGGTTGTCTTGGGTGCTCTAAGAAAGCAGGCTGAGCAAGCCCTGTGAAGCAAGTCAGTAAGCAATAGCCCTCCATGGCCTCTGCATCAGCTCTGGCCTCCAGGATTCTGCTCTGTTTGAGTTCTTGTTCTGACTTCCTTTGGTGATGAACAGCAATATGGAAGTGAAAGCCAAATAAATCCTTTCTTCCACTGTTTGCCTTGTGGTCATGGTATTTCATTGCAGCAACAGAAATCCTATGACAGCCATCAACTACTTAATGCTAGGGAACTGTTTCAAGTTAAGGGTCTGCCACCTGGTAGGGCCAGTTCAATGGTGACACTCTATCGTTGGCTCCCACTGGGTGATACCAGCTGCCACTGAATAAAAGCACCCAAGGTAGTCTTTCCTTTAGTTATGAGTTTTGTGTGTGTGTGTGTGTGTGTGTGTGTATGTGTGTGTGTGTATGTGTGTGAAAGAGAGAGAGAGACAGAGACAGAGACAGAGACACAGAGACAGAGACAGACAGAGAGACAGAGAGAGAAAAAAGCAAAAGAGATAAGAGAGGACAGAGTAACAGAAAAACAGAAACAGAGAAGAGAGAGAGAGAGAGAGAGAGAGAGAACCAGGAACTAATGAAAACAGGTTTAACTGTGATGTCACTCTTATTCTTTTTTGCTCTTAGTATCTTTAGTCATCTTAACATCACCATCCATCACCATTTGGTACCCAGAGAGCCTGGCAGCTGCTCTGTTAATATTGTCCAAGAAGGAACAAAGGCATCTGTGATGGTCAGTGTGAAATGTCAACTAGAGACTAGAATCACCTGAAAGATGGTCCTTTGGACCTGCCTTAAGAAGATTATCATAAGTTATGTTAATTGAGGGAAAGCCTATCTTAATAGTGGGCTGGAGCACTTCCTGAACAGAGGATCCTGGGCTGTATAAAATGGGAAGAGTTAGCTGACAAGGGATACAGTGGTGGCCAACTGCCCCATGCTCCTGCAACCTTGACTTCCCCACAATGGTGAGCTGTCCTTTGAACTGTGGCCTTTCTCCCTTAACTTGCTTTTGTCAGCATGTTTTCTCATAGCAACACAAAAACAAACTAAGATAGCTTCTAAGAAGAGCTCAAAATTTTTTTTCAATCAACACAAACCTGACTGAGATGATACACAGACATACTTAAGATACTGCCTAAAGCACTTTTCTTCACAGTATGTACTGAGGGGTACAGTGCCAGTCTAGCATGCTAATGTTCAGCCTTCAGAACTACAAAAATAAACAAAGCTTCTATTGCTTTAGCCACCACCATAGATAGAAATCCTAATTTCTTTTCTGTTTAGAGGGGGCAAGGAATAGTGTGTCTTTTCAAGGTCCCAGTGTCTTGCCAATACAATGCCAATACAATGCCAGACTTTTCATCTGGGACTGACAGTGAGAACTGGCACTTCTGTTCCTGTAGAAATCTAGACCTGGGATTGTATCAGATACTTGTGCATCTGCTGAGGGCTTCTTAGCATGCTTCCAAATGCTTGGTGTTGTTCCACATGTGTGAGTGGAAACCTGTAATAGGTAAAATTACCTTAGGGTCAAAGGTGAACCCCAGATGAAGTAGTTCCCCGATGCGGTGAATCAGGTGCCACTGCCCCATGGCTGAGTAATTCCAGCACACTGGAAAGCAACTCCTTGGGGTCTCATTCCCTATTGTTGTGGGTCCACAGAGCACATCATCTCCACTTACTTGGACCTTCCTCATGTCACCTCTGAGCATGATCTCAAGCCACATGTTCACACATTCCTAAGTCCATTTCCGTCTAATAAACTCCCATCCTATCTTGAATTATATACAGTCTGGGGTGATTTTTTTTAAACATCTTATAATTAGCAATCTTAATGAAATGAGTTTCTTAATTATGTTAGCAACATCAATTCTAATATCCAGTGCAATATGTTGATTGCTTTTATTCACATTTATTATCATTACCCACTTGGGGCAAAAAGAGAAGATAAATAAATAAATAAACCCACAGGATTTAATTTTCTCTAACACATTTATCTGCCACAGCGTCTTGCTGAAGCAATGGGAAAATGCGACCGTTTATCTGAGGAGGTAAATCCTGTCACAGGGTTGAGTTGACTGTCTTGAGTCTTAGATGATGGACTAGATCCCAGAAGCTGCCTGGCTCCTGAGGCCCCAAGATCAATGCTCTGTCTGTTTTCTTCTCTTGTCATTTTCAGGACAAACCAAGAAGATGCTCTGAGGGGAGCCGGGTTAATTTAATGACTATTGCCATTTCAAGCTCCAGAAATCTCTTCATTTCAGCCTCCAGGGAAAAGTCATGCCCTGGAAAAAACCAAGTCGCTTGCTTAAGAACAAGAAAAGAGAGGCAAGGGGCACATCTCACATGTCTGTCTGTGCTTCTATCATAGTTCCCTGGCGCTTGTTACAGGGACATGATCCTGTCCTGGACTCTGATGCAATCTTCCAGGAGGACTTCATTCATGCACTATAGTCTGTGCCTATCTGGGGGTTCTGCAAACACATGGGGGGTCACGGAAGAGCCTTGAGACGGGTATGCAGAGGCACAGGCAAACCTGAGCTCAAGCTATCAGACCCAGGTAGTGTCTCTTTCCGGCATGGCCAGTTCTGCTTTGTTCCACAAATAAGCCATTTTCTCCTGAGCTGGGCTATGGCTGCCAGCAGCCAGGCTGGGAAATGACTTCTGTAGAGCTTTAGAAGTTAGTGAACATCTTCCATGGTCACTTCAGTAGATCCTCAAAAAAATCATTTAGCCTTTTCTGCCCTTAGCTGAGGGTCCAGGGCCATAGGACTTGCTGGATAATTGTCTTGCTCAGTTCCAGCAATCATAGCAAAGATCCCAGCTGAGGTGGCTTAGAGCACGGAGGCTGCAGACACCACAAAGAGGCATGACCAGAGCCCTCAGGGCTGCTTTCTGTTGAGGCCATTTCTTTGGTGGGTGTCTGCTTGTGTCCTTGTAGGCCTTCCTTCTATTTCTGTGTCTATCTTTTCATCATATAAAGACGACTGCCATAACGAATTAGAGACTACCCTAATGTTTACGTCAGCACAGCGCATCCAACAGCTGTGGTCAAAGAGCAATGGTGACCATGGCATAAGCAAGGAAGCACAAATCCCAACAAATAAGGAAGCAGTGTGAAGTCCAGTTAATGGAGAGTTGTTGGTATACTCACACAAAGCCATCCTAATGACACTTAGGAAAAGCTCATTAAAACAATAAAATGCCAAACGCATTACACTGAGTGGAGGACACCAAGTTGCCCTTCCTCCTCATATAGTCTTAATGTAAGATGCTACAGTGAGATTATTTTTCACACTTACATATTTATTTTGTGTGTGGTCTATACACATGACACTGCACATGTATGAAGACCAGAGTACAACTTTCAAGAGACAAACATCTCCTTCCAACATGTGACTTGCAGGGAATGAATTCGGGCCATCAGGTTTGGCCACGAGTGCCTTCTTAGGCTGAGTCATCTCATGGCCCTACATTAAGTTTTAAAACAATAAAATCAATATCATCTTTTGTCTACTCATGTTTCAAACATCATCTAAACAATTAAAGTACAAATATGAAAGCTGTAGAGGTAGGAGTTCTCAGTAGTTAGGGGTTCTGCCTACCCTTTCTGAGAACTTGGGTTCAGTTTCCGGCACCCATTTACGATGCTTTGGAAGAAATGAGATGGGCTCACCCAGCAGGTCATGGAGCCGCATTGTCCCAACAAAGCTAGACATACATTGTTTGATATTTAAGGGAGTGGCATGAGAGCTACAGCAGAGACACACACACAGTAACCAGCCTGGAGATGCCTGTACTCATCATGCAACTTCCTGGATTTTTGTTTTTTTATCTCCTTTGTAAAGGGATCGTTATATATTTTAAAGCTTGTTTTGTTGTGTATTTCAAGGCTCATGGAAAGGCCCATCTTGTTTGACACTGAAGTGTGAGTTTTAAGACAATGGTCTGGATGCTAGAGAGATGTTCCAGTGGTTAAGAGTCCTTACTGATCTCACAAAGGATCCAGGTTCAGTCCCAAAAAACTATATCCTGTGGCTCAGAACCAGCTAAAATTCCAGTTCCAAGGGATCTGACACCTTCATCTGGCCTCTGAGGATACTGAACACATGTAATGCATATAAACTCATGCAAGCCTATACAAATGCAGATAATTTAAAAAAAACTAGTGAAAAATCTTTTTGAAAGATGGTCACCTAGGGGCTCCGTAGAGGGCTTAGCTGGTGATGTTCTTGCTGCAAAGCATGAGGACATGAGTTCAATTCCAAGAACCCTTGTAAAAACACTAGTGTGTTGGCACTTGCTCGTGATCACCACACTGGGGAGATAGGAGCAGATGGACCTCCTTGGGCTTTTTGATCAACCAGTCTGTGCTCATTGGAAGGCTCATGTCCCTATCATGGCCATATCTAAGAAGAGAGGTGAATAGCTCCCGAGGAAATACACCTCAATTGTCCCTGGCTTTCTATGTACACAAATATGAAGTACCTAGAATGTTCTGGGCCCTAGGTTAAAGTAATACACACACACACACACACACACATACACACACACACACACACACACACACACACACACACTGATCTGAAAAGCAAGAGATAAAATCAACAATCTGGTCAGTACAGGCCTATGTGAATGATTCAGCTATTGGAGCACAATTGTTTTAAAATTTTTCCTATTAATGGGCACACTATTTTTGTCTGTACAATAATTTTATTCTAAAATACTTTTATTGATTCTTTGAAATTTCACACAGGTAAATAATCTCCTATGATCACAATTGGCCCTCATTCTCTTTCTCCCTCTGGCGCCCCCTTTTTCCCACTTGATACATCCCTTTCTTACTCCCGTGTCTTTTTCTGATGACCTGCTGAGATTACCCTGTGTTGTTGGTGTGTACACTGGGCGAGCTTGTTTACTGTATTGTGGGCAACTTACCATGGCTAGACCACCCAAGGAAAATGACTACCCTTCCTGCAGCACCTACGAATTCTCAGCTTGCAGTAGGTCCCATGCGCTCCTTCCTCACCCAGACTGGTTTTTTGCCAAGCTTGATCTTCCACCAGTAAACACAGCTGCTATGACTTAATGCATGCAGTAGTCACGCCATGTCCAGAAAAGCATTTCACGGCACTTCCCTCCCTCCCATCCTCTAGCTCCTGCATCCCTTTCTGTCTTCCCTCATGAGCGTGGCTCTTAGGAAGGGAGCACGATATTGATGTCCCAATTAGAGCTGAACACTCAAAAGCACCTTATTTTCAGTACTTTGACCAGCTAATGAGTCTCCATGCTAACAACCACCCACTACAAAAAAGAGATTTCTCTGACCAAGGCTAAGAGCAGTCACAATCTACGAAATGTAAAGTAATTTTTTTTTAAAGAAGAAAAGCTTGTCCTTTGGGGCAATTAAAATAGCACAGCTATGATGTACTCTCCATTTAGAAAATATTTTTGGCGAATTTTCAATTTTGGAAATGATTTGGATACAAAAAAAATCAAAAAGACAGCACAGAGATTTCCCAAAACATAGTGTCTCTTTCCATCATTAATAAGGTCTGATATTAAGAAGGTCGACACAGTGTTATTAAACAATAACGAGCCAGTGTGGATGCAATCGTACTAAACACAATTCGTGCATCACTTTATTTCCTTGTTTCCTATTATCTTTTTCCTGCTCCTCAATTCCATCCACAGGGTTTCCTCATCTAGACTAACGAGTCACATCCTCTCACACTGTATTTGCAACTAATTTGGCCGACTTGAGGAGTCCAGAGCATAGATTCTTCAGAACATCCTTTACTGGCATTTATCTGGTATTTATCTCACAGTCAGTAAGATGAGCTGTAGGGGAGGGGCCTACAGAGGGGCAACGCCAACCCCTTATGTCCTGTGGTATGCACTATGCTCCTGCAGTGTGCACTAGCTGTGGACACTGGTGTCCCAGTTCCCCTAGCAGCAGTCCTGCTCATCGGACATCATCCCTAAAAATGAGCTCAGGTGTGCAGTAGCCATGTCATGTCCAGGAAGGCATTTCACAGCGCATGCCCTTCCAGCTCCCATGCTCCTCTGCCCTCTCTTACAAGATAAACAATCAATAGCCTGGGTACCCTTTGCACCTAGCTTCTCCAGACAGAAGCCATGCTACACACTCACTCCTATCCTCTGGGCAAGTCTCTACCACCTTAGACTGTTACATAAATTATTCGGAATTGTCTGCAGGAGGGATGCGTCTGTTGTGCTTTATTTATTTGTTTAATCATTACTTTTTATCTCTCCTGCTTAGTCATTCTTTTTGATGCATAGATGTTTCTCTGATAACTTTGTTGTAAGTCAATACTACTACAATTAGCTAGCTACACTTTTTACTGCTCCCACCAAACACTGACAAAGGCAACTGTAGGAAGGAAGGAAGGGTTTATTTGGGTTCACAATTTGAGGCTGAAGTTCACCGAGGCCAGGGAGTCATGGTCACAGGTGCTGCTCCCATTGCATAGCCAGTCTGGAAGCAGAGACAGAGATGAATGCTGGGGTCCAGCTCCTTTCCTCTATTCAGTCTAGGACTCCAGCCCATGGATGGGTACCACCAGTGTTCAGAGCGAATCCTCCCTCCTCAATTAACCTAATCTAGCTATCCTCTCACAGAGTCCACCCCAACCCCACCAGGGCTTAGTCTCCTAGGTGACTCTAGCCAGCCCCTGGTTTACAGTGGACAGTCAAATTAACCTTCATAACAACCTCATTTATTTTTGCTATTGAAGTCTTTCTGGCCTGATCCACTAGGGGCGTTCTCTTCCATTTGTCTTTAGTTCCCAACCCTTGTTGGTTGGTTTTGAAAGCTTCCTCACTCCCCAGCCCTACGGGCTGCTCTGTGCTCCTCTGACCTATTTCCTGCTGCAATCTCAACATCTTCTGGTTCCCTTGACTCTCGCTGTTAAAACAAAACAAAACAAAACAAAAACAAAAAAACAAAACAAAACAAAAAACAAAAACATGTCATCATGAACTGAACTCTGGCCACATGCCATGGCTGCCACTCAGGCACCATTGTTCCTTCTCAGCCAACAGCAAGAGGAAGGCCACTTGTATTCTGGCCCATGTGGAAGAACACACTTAAGGCAGTACTCTATGTGTGACTATTCATGTTTATAATGATCTAGGCAGGGAGTCATGCCAATCTCTCCAGGGTCCAATTTCCACCTGGGTCTACATGGATCTATGTTGCGTTGATGACTGTCTTAGCTAGGGTTTCTTTATCTGTTGCTGTGAAGAGACACTATGACCATGGCAACTCTTGGAAAGGACAACATGTGACTGGGGCTAGCTTACAGCCTCAGAGGTTTAGTGCATTAACATCATGGTGGGGAACATGGTGGTTAGTAGGTAGACATGGTGGTAGAGTAAGAGTTGAGAGTTCTACGTCTGGATCCCAGAATGCAGGAAGAGATGATGGGTCACTAGGCCTGGTTTGTGCTTCTAAGGCCTCAAAGCCTAACCCAGTGCACTTTCTCCAACAAAGCCACAGCTACTCCAACAAGGCCATATCTTCTAATAGTGACACTCCCTTTGGGCCATTTTTATTCAAACCGCCACAATGACCTACAAGTTCCTGCTTTCATGCTGGAAGCTCAGCTTACAGATCTGGCATCCATTTACCCCCCTCTTTCATTCTCAGCATGCATGTAGGTTGATACTAGAATGTCAGTCATGCCCCATCATGGATAACAACTTGATACCAGAGTACTAACCCTGATTGCCATTTTGCTTATACATTTTGCTTGGTTTTGATCTCTTGTCTGTTTGCTTAGTTGTCACTGTTGTTCTTCCAGTAGGGTTTCCTATTGTTCCAACCCCTCTTGCTGAAGAGATTATAGCCTTCTCACTAAATTGCCTGCAAATCTTTGTCAAAACCAATCAAACAAACAACAACAAAAGCCACTGACTACTTGTGTGGGCTCTGCATCTTGTTCTATTAATCTACTCATTTTTTTTATTTTTATCGTGCATTTATGTATGGGGTTTCACCTGCATAAATGTCTTTGTACCACATGCATGCCTCGTCCCTGTGGAGGTCAGAAAAGGATGTTAGCTCCTTTGGAATTAGAGTTACAGACAGTTGTAAGTGGCTGAATGGATGCTAGAAATTGAACTCATCCATTCTAGAAAAGCAAACATTGCTTTTAACAGCAAAGGTATCTCTCCAGCCCCAGGTTCATTTGTTTATTTTTGCTGCATTTATCTGCCCGGAAAGATTTGTTCTGAGTCTTGAAGTTATGTAATACTGCTTCACAAATTTCTTACATATAGCTGGTTTGATCCAGGCAGTCTGTGTTTCTGTGTAAGGATTAGAGTCTCTTTGTTAATATATGTCTTCCTCGAAGACTGACTAGGATTGTGTTTAGTATATAGATTGAGTGGTTGGCAGGTCTTTTGCCCAGGATCTGGGGTTTCTCAGTGGTTCCCATTTCTACCCTAGCCAGTGCTCAGGGTCCCAGGAACTTGTCCTCTGGTTTTCATTGTGAGAATCTTGTGAGGCTTCTGAGGAGACAGTCTTTGCGTGACTAGTTAACCTAAACCAGTACCCTACACACTGCACTCTCAAGCAGCCCCCACTAAACCTGTGTCAGTTTGTCAACATTACCATTTCTAAGTCCTTATTATTAATGACTTCAGGGGACCTGCTGCAGGGAAATGGGTTTAACTGTGTCTCTTTTAATATGTCTCTGTCTCTGTCTTTCTGTCTCTCTCTGTCTCTCTCTCCTCTCTCTTCCCCCAATTTGGTACTCCTTTCTCCTAGGGATGAAGTTAAAATATGTTGTTGGTTTTAGATCATCTAAGTTTTCTTGCTTTGGGGATGGAAGGGAGTTCTTCACTGGTTTCTAGAGAGTCATAATGCCCAGGATTGTCCTCCTAAGGAAATTCCCTGAGAGAAAGCAGAGATGGTCAATAAGGATCACTGGTGGGGGATTTGAATAAGAATGGTCCCCATAGGTTCATTAATTTAAACACTTAGTTATTATAGAGTATAACTATATGAGAAGGATAAGGATATGTGGTCATGTTGGAGAAAGTGTGTCCCTTGGGGTGGGCTTTGAGATTTCAGTATTTCAAGCCAAACCCAGTGCCTCTTTCTCTACCTGTAGATCAGGGTGTAGAATTCTCAGCTACTGTTCCACCACCATGCCTGCAGGATGCCATGGTTATTGTTGTTATAAAATTATAAAAAATAAAAGAAGTATGGTTGTCTTTTATCCCTACTAGGTCCAGCACTTCAATTCCCCAAGATATCTGCTAGATATCTTAAGTCTCAGTCAGCAAAGCATCTCACCCACTCTGCTCCATCCCATATCACACTACCGAAGGCCTCTCTCTGAGCCATCAGCAATCTCTCTACCTATCTAGTTCCCAAGGCAGGTTTCCATGCCAGAAATCCATCCTCAGTGGTAGCCCAGACCAGCCACTCCACACTCCATTACACTTAAATCTACACATAAAAGAGCACGCAATACAATAACCTTTGACCCAATTGATAAGATATAATTGCCCCCCTAAACATACAAAGCCCAGTACCATCCATCCCTTAAGAACATTAATAACAACCTGTAAATACACAGAGCAGAATTTTAACGACACCTGCCATGGCTTCTCATCCTCTCCCTCCTGTCTCTTCTCCTTTTTCACTCCAGTCTCCTCCTCTTCCTTCAAACTTCTCTCCCACCCATCCTTCCTTCTCGTCCAATGACAGGCCTCTTTCTATCTTGTCAATGACAGGCCTCTTTCTATCTTGTACCTGCCCCTCACCTGTATTTTACAAATTCAATGGGGAGAAGGTTCTGGTGAAGTCACCTGAGTCCTGAGCATGTGACTAGGCAGCAGTCCTTGGGGCAGTGGAATTAGCATCAAAATACAGATAACTCCAGGGCAAACCACAACAGGTTAAAATGGACCAACCTTCTGAAACTGTAAGCCCGCCCCAAACAAATGCTTTCTTTGTAAAAGAGAATTGCCTTGGTCAAGTCTCTCTTCACAGCAATAGGACAGTCACTAAGACAGAAATTGGTATCAGGAACTGGAGTATTGCTGTTTATTGGGGAAATATAGAAGACTTTGGGACTTTGAACTAGAAAAGTAGTTGGACACTTCAAATGGAGAGTAATGAGCTATCCTTGTAGGAACATGGAAGACAGTATTAAGATTAAATTGAACTGTGGTGGCCAATTTCAGGAAGTTTGAGAGAGTAAAATGTTAGTAAGTGGACTAGAGACCATTCTTGTGACATTTTGGCAGGAAATATAACTGTCTTTGCTCTTGAAAATCTGTCTGAGGCTAAACTGAAGAGTTTTGAATTAATCACATTGGCAGAGGAGATTTTAAGATAGCTTAGTATTGACACTGTCACATAGTTATTAGTAGTCACTGTTATGCAGATATTGAATGAAAAGAAACAAGAGGGGCAAGGAGAATGCAAAATGTACAGAGTGAAAAAATGTACAGAGCATCAGAAAGGTAATGTTGGGCCAAGTCCTGTATTCAGGGGGAAAAGAAAATACTCATGCTAAATTAATAGAGTGACCTCTGGTCAAGACCCCACTGAACTAAGCTTCCAAAATATGAAAAGGAATTAAAGAAAAACTCAAGCAATGAAGGTAACAACAGAGAACTGGGGCAACTGTTATTGAAAGCTAAGGGAACTGTAGTTGAAAGAGGGTCCAAGTTCCAGCTCCATCAAGCAGTAGAACTTGGCAGCTTTGCCACATGGCTCTAGCTTGTGAATCAGGGACACAAGAAAGGGGTTAGGAAATCTCCCGCTATGGCTAAGGAAAGCCACTGAGGTCAGTTGTGGGTCAGGGGTGTCCTTGCATGGAGGCCTAGAGAGGCCATTTCATAAAACTGTGAAGGAAAGGCCTGGATTGCCTTGGAGATCCCAAGATGTTGGAGCTGTCCAAGAGAAAGAAGTGTGTTGCAGTCAACAAAGCTGAACAGAGTTGGAGCTCTAAAGAACGCTTCAACATAAGACACAGAGATGCAACATTGGGTCTTTGCCTTGTTGGCCTTATGTCTTGCTTTGTCCTGGTATTTCTTCACTATATTTAGTTTCTTTCTTTCCTTTTGGAATGGTAATGTATATAGTGTGTCATTTTCCATTGGAAGTATGAAATTGGATTGTTTTTATTTTGATTTTTCAGGGATTTCAATTAAGAAATTGTTGTGGTCTCAGAAAAGACTTTAAAGTTTGGACTTTAACCAGTGTTAAGATCGTGATGGACTGTGTAGACTTCTGAAGTTGGAGTAAAGCCTATGGGGTCCAGGGAGTGAAATTGGTTGTTTGAATGAGAGTGCCCCTCATGGGCTCATATGTTTCAATATATGAGGTCATCAGGGGTAGCACTATTTAAGAAGGACTAGAATGATTAGGAGGTATGGCCTTGTTGAAGAAGGTATGTCACTGGGTTTGGACTTTGAGGTTTCAACAGCCCTAGGGAGGCCAAGTCTCTCTCTCTCTCTCTCTCCTGTCTCTCTCTCTCTCTCTCTCTCTCTCTCTCTCTCTCTCTCTGCCTGTCTCTGTCTGCTTCTGTCAGTCTCTGTCTCTCTCTCTGCCTCTGCTTGCAGATCAGGATATAGCTCTTAGCTATTCCTCTAGCACCATGCTTACTACTCCTGACCCCATACTTCCTGCTGTGCTGATAGTGGATTGGTCCTCTGTTTGAAACTTTGTTGCAGAGATCCACCTACAGGAAACCCAGCCTGATGACATCTTCACAGGGCAATTAAATAAGAGTGTCTCTGAGATCCAGAGTGATGGACTCTAGCAGACCACAGTTTCTGGCCCCATTAAGATGACCACACCTTTGAACTGTAATTATATGCCAATTAAATGCCTTCTTTTAAAGAAAGATGCCTAGGTCATGGTATCTCTTCAGAACAATAGAACACTCACCAAGACAACTGGCTAAACAGTAGCTGATGTAACAGATAGGTCCTTAGCCTGTGACAGCCTGGTAGACAGCAATAGTCCTGCTTCCATTGACATAGTCTTGTAGGTAAGCACTCACCCATAAATTCAAAGAAACAAAGGGATAGACAATCAATAGGCAAGCAAGTCTTCCAATGAACATGCTGGTCCCTATTCTGAGACGTAGAATTGTGCACCAAAGCCACATTAGAACGGTAAGAGATAGAGTCCTCCTTGAATCAAAGGGATCCTTCTATCTCCCAAGCTACACATGGGCTGTACCCTGGGTAACCATACTGGGACTTCACCGGGATTGACAAAAACCTTATTGTTTTCCCCTCTTGCTTGCGTGGATCTTGGACTCAGTAGTCAGTCTAGTAAGTGTTTTATTATTTTTACTTAACAGAGCAATTTTCTCTATGTATTTTTAAATTTTCATTTCTACTTTATTGCATTAGAATTAATTCATGTTATTTTATGGTCTAGCATGTAATCACTAGTTTGAAAATATTTCAAAACAGCTTGAAAGGATAATATAAATTTTCATGTGATGCAATCTTGCATAGAAATTTGTGAATACATTTTTAGTTAAACTATCCAAATTCATCGGGTGCTTCATTCATTCTTTGTCTTTTGGACAAAGTTAGACACATGTTCTTCTATAATGAGTTTCTGCTCAATTGTGTCTATATTGCTAAGAATGATTTTGAGTCTGTTTAGACAATGCTATTTAGCACAAAGTATTCAAAAATTATTCTCCTCTGTTGAGCAAGATCCTTTTAATCAGTAAGCATTCTCTATCTCTGTCTATTAAATGCCCACGTCCTTGAACTTTTCTGGTAGTTTGCACTAATGGCCATGCATCAGCACTCTTTTTTTATATTTTTTTCTTTGTTTCAGTTCTAACTTATTGGGCCTGGACTTTCACTCAGGGTAGTGTTTGGTCATCAATCACACCAAGGCTTCCTTTCCTCCTGTATCATATGCCCAGCAAACATGAGCTCCTGGGAAGGAGTCTCATTCCTCAGCCTGACCCTTCACTTATAAGTTGGGGGTGATAAAAGTTAGTCACAGAACTGAGGTCACAATTCAGTGAGACTCATGGTCCATCACTTAACAATTCGGCAATGTACACAGAAAATTTTCTGTGAGTCCATGGTCTGGCTGGGATACAGAACCATCCCACTGGGGTTGGGGCCAAGCCCAGTACACACAGTGCTTGATGTACAGGCATAAGGGCCTAAGTTCATGCCCCAGAACACATGTGAAAAGGACTGGGCACACTTAGCACATACTTATAATCCTAACACTTGGGAAAAGACAAGAAGATACCTGGTCCAGAATTGGTAGGTCCCAGGTTCAGGGAAGACCCTGTCTCAGGAAATAAGGCAAAGAGATGTTGAAGAAGACACCAAACATCAACCTCAGGCTTCCATATGCTCACATAAACATGTGCATATTCACCTGTGCACACATATATGACACACATAAACCCATACTATACACAAACACATGTGGACCAAACACCCCCCCAACACACACACACACACACACACACACACACACACACACACACACACACACACACATCTCAAAATGTCTCCTGACAAGTTGCATGAGCACTTGCCAGAGGGAAGCCATGCTAAAGGGTTCCCAGAGGAAGCTTAGTTCCATTCAATAACTAATGTCCCCATCACATCACCTTACTCTTCCACATGTGTCTCCCATTATTATATTTGGTGCTTGACTGTAATCCAGTAGTCTTTGTTATTTAACTGAGAGTTTAACTCATTAATACTTATTGTTATAAGGTCAAGTTTTCATCTTTTTTGAGTCATTAAACACAAGGTGCATTTTGAGGAGATCAACAAGCAGCACATAAGGAAAATAGTAACATCCTCTGAATATGGGACGTGCTTAGCGACCACAAAGGGAAGCATTTGAGCAAATGAGTCACATATCAGAAGCACTCAGGCACACAGTGATTTAAAATGCAAATGAGAACAATACATGTTTTTTTTTTCATCTTTCAAATTGGCAATTCAGCAGCATAATATTTGATGTTAAGGAGGATGCAGTAAAATGGCTAAGTATTTCCTTGCTGGTGGAAATGCAAATTAAATTTTCTCCCCCAAGGCTAAAGCCATGTGGTGATCTATGGAGGGAGAGGTAGAAATATATACTTTTTACTGCCATAATCAATTACAACCACCTATCCTAGGAGAAGCATGAGGCTGTGGTTGGAGCTGTCCACATTTAGATGCTAGTTTGGTCACCATAGTGAGTTGCAGAGATCCACATACAGGAACCCCAGCCTGATGACATCTTCAGAGGGCAATTAAATAAGAGTGTCTCTGAGATTCAGAGTGATGGACTCTAGCAGACCACAGTTTTTGGCCCCATTAAGATGACCACACCTTTGAAATATAATTATATCTTTCTCTTTGGAGACAATCAGAAACCGACTTGGTCCAGACCATCAGAAGAGCTCAGACTGACCGTGCTCAATGGACTCTTCCATTAGTACAACTACCCAAGTTTGGCTATCTTGAATCTCAATCCACTCATCATCAGGTAGGATCAGGATCCCCACCCCACCCCACTTCACAGGTCTCATCCCCCATATACTCTAGACCCCTGGTATTGCAAGGCAGAGACACAGTGCGAGGAGGAATGAAGCAACAAAAGGATCTGCCTTCTTCTGACACGGATGCTGCTCCCCTGCACCCTGCACCTTGCATGTGGCCACATCCCAGAACTCTGCACAGATGCTTTTCCCTCACACCTAGCGTGGACTCCAGTTGCTTCTCAAGTACTCAACATGCACACTGCTCCCATGCACCCTGCATGCTACCACACTCCCACCTCCCTGCATAAACATAACTTCCCTGTACTTTGTATGCAGCCACATCCGTAGCACCCTTCGTATGTCCCCAGCAAAACCCCGAAGTCTTGAAATGGCTAAGCTAGAGCCTCTCAGCACTGAGGACACTCTAGACTCAGGTCTCTACATTCCATGACTAGGCCTGAAACATGTTTCCTTCTTAATCTGAAGTATTAAGGTAGCAGCGCACCAAGTAATTTTTTCATGACAGCCTGCAAGATAAAAGGATAGAAAAATTAAAGCTTTTCCTCTGTCTCCATGATAACTACTTTTCAAATTGTCTGGAAGAGCACGGCGCTTCTACACTGCTTCTTAGCGAGTGAGAACTATTTAAATGACTATGGAGCACGTTTTCAGAGCCCCTTTGTTCACACAGAAACTTCAGGTAAAAACTGAAACATTTAAATTACGCTTCCTGGTGGCATTCTGTATGGGAAAGCATTTTGATGAGACTTTTCTGAGAAACTCAAAAATGTATTTCATGTCAGAGTGAGAGTGTTTACCAACTAGACTGAGAGGGAGCTACTTTCTGCGACTGGTGTGCAGCCCAGGCTTGCTCTCTTGGAGGGTCTTACGTCTTCTGTGGATCAGAAACTGTATACAGGAAGAAGTGGGCAGGGCCTAGGAGGTCTAGGAGGGCCTGTTCCCCAAGAATCGTACACAGGAGGCTAAGCAGTTTTAGCCCTAATGTTTATCTAATCATTTGGCTACTATTTCACAGGGGAAACTGCAAAGATTTTTTTTCTAAATGCAAATGGATACGTAAGTTTATGTTTTTTGAACTAAGTGATTTTGTCAAACTGCCAGATAGATAGATAGATAGATAGATAGATAGATAGATAGATAGACAGATATTGATATATTGCATTTTTAAAAATCATTTCCTTGGGTCTGTTAAAGTGAAAATATCCTTTGAGACTAGAGTTGGAACCTTCCCAGCCTACCCCTGTGCCTCTCCTACTCTGGTAGTCTTGGAGCCTGGATGGTGCGACTAGTTGCTGAACTGATTAGGTGTGAATCCCAAGCTGATAGCTACTCATCACTTAGCATCCTCAAACTGTATCAAAGCCCCTCATCGGAAAGTGTTTTTACACTTCTTTTCATTTCCTCTCATACTTTCTTACCCAAGGTAAAAAGTTTTATCACCTCTCTAAGGGACTTAATAGCTGTGAATTACAAACCCCACAGCTATGCATACCTGTCTCTGGCGTTCTCTAAAGAGCCAGGCTGATTGTTTTCCTTCTGCAAAGTCGATGTCAAGTGTTTACAGAGTCTACACAGCCTACATCAATGCTTCCAATACCAAGCTTCAGGCTGAGAAACACCCAGAATGTGGGAGACTTCCAGTGAGTTTTTGTTTCCATTTTGCCAAGTTTCCTCTGCTTAGCCAGAAATGCAAGAGTTGCTGTAAATGTAGCCTTTGTCCCTCCCTTTCCAAATCTCAGTGGCTGTGGGACTGGGACATGCTGTGTATGTCATAACTCATTGCTTCTAGAGAGCAAAACAATGCCTTTTTCACAGGACTGGCACTCTGTATTGGTGGGCTTCTTGTTACCAAAGGAGTGGTACCAACCAAGTTAGGAAGAGGAACTCTTCATTGGGTCTAATTGTTTCTGAGCTCTGGGTCTGGGGCATTGTTGCTTTGTGCTTATGACAGCACAGGACTCCTTGTGTCTGGAACAAGAGGCAGAACAAGCTGCTCAACTCACAGCACCCAGGGGGACAAAGAGAGAAGAAGGTACAGGCATCCCACAGTACAGTACTTCCAGGACACAAGGACAATAATTTCAAACTTCCCCTTGGCTCACCACTTCCTAATACAATGAGCTGAGAACCAATCGTGTAACAAACACAGACCAAGTTCTCTCATACAGAGAAGAGACCTAGTGAATTATGATTTTGTTAGGACAATGAGAGAGAGAGAGAGAGAGAGAGAGAGAGAGAGAGAGAGAGAGAGAGAGAGAGAGAGAGAGAGAATAGACCGCGTGGTGCCTTTATCCCATCACAGATACTCTGTGGTTACAGTTCAGGGAGATCTCAGTCTGAGTCTAATGGAAGTGTGTACCTTTGAGGTAGCCATCTATATATCTGCATGTCCATCAGACAAACCCACAGCCAGTGCTGTACACAGGCTAGCACAGTAGAGAATAGCAGCTGCCTATCAGGGACGAGGGACTGAAGAGACTGTGACCACTACAATAAAAAGCCTCTGCAGGGCAGGCCAATATCAGGGTTTTGACTTACACACTAGCATGTTGACTGGTCAGAGAATTCCTTATAAATGCCCAGCAGGGCTTTCTGTGGTTATCTGATAAAGAGCAAGCAGTCAAGAATGTAGTAACAAGGATACAAATGGAAACTACAACAAGTACATAGCAAGTCCAGGAGCTAGAAGACACCAGAACAAAGAAAGAATCAAAATCAGAATTACCATTGCACCCAGACTCTGAGCAGACTCGTTATGGCCAAAATTAAAGCTGGCTCCAGTAGCCTTTCTATGGATGTGTCTTCTGGTAGTTAAGGATCTGCTGGCTCCCATGATCTCCTAGCCAAAGGGCACCTCCCGGACTTTCTGGTAGAGTGGTGAGGAGGGCTTTGGGAAAGGGGACCACTCCATCAAGTTAATAAACACAGCAACCAGGAAAGCCCCCTATCCATCAAGCAGACCAGAGCAAAGCAGGCAGAGCAATCAATAACAGGGAGCTGTGTGGCGTGCTGAGTGCTGTCTGCAGGCAGGAAGCAATTCTGGGCCGTTCACTTAATTTTAAAACATGGCTGAGGGAGGAGGCACATCACCCCTGCCTTTGGAGTAAGCAGATGTCGGATTAGGGGGTAATATAATCACCTGCCCCCCCAGTGGTTTAGCATATAAGGGAAGCTATCATGGAGCCCTGGAATCATGACAGCAAGGTCCCCTTTCTTTATCCTGCTGCTTTCTCCAAGGAGAGGTGTCTATGTGCAATTCAAAATCCACAGGGATCCTCTCTGGGTTTCTGGAGTCAGGTGGACCCTGAAGATCTTCCAGGCCCCTACAGCTTCTTTCCAATGCTCTGTGCTCCCATAGCACCAGGGTGTAGCTCAAACCTCTGAGTTCATCAATGGGCGTGCATTTCTACAAAAAGATGTTTAAAGAGGGAGACATATAAAGAGCTCAAACCAGCAACCTAGGAGGCAAACATGTCTTCATAAAGATGCATATGTAAGGTTGGGAGGTTTCAGTCCAACCTCAGACAGAGAGAAAATGCACATGCAAAATGAAAGAGGAGTTGCCTGAACCCATGGTTGCTCCAGGTGCATCCTGAAGAACCAACTACCCATAAGTATCACCACAGACACTGGTTTGTTTGGGTCTATGTGCATAATTTTTTTTAAAAAATGAGCAAACGGGGACTGGAAAGTTGGCACAATAATTAAGAGAACTGGCTGCTCTTCCAGAGGACCAGAGTTCGATTCCAAGCACTCACAAGGTGTTATCACAATGGTCTGTATTTCTAGCCTCAGTGGATCCAGTGTTCTCTTCTGGCTTCTGTGGGCACCAGATAGGCATGCATTATGTATTATATGCATATATGTGTGAGTGATAAATTCTTGGATAAACTAATTTTTTAAATTGTTGAATGCCTTGATAGGAATCAACAAAAGGCTAATGAACACAGCAGACTTTAAGAAAGGGTCATTCCGTGCTCTGATTCACAACTTTATTAAAGGAGCAAGCCCATTTTCTGAGCTAACTTCCTGGAATGCCCTTGGAAAGTGTCCAAGAAGGATCTTACCTCCACATGAAGTAATGTGGTTCACAAACTAGATGCCTGGTCAACCAGGCCACCACTGAGACTACCTCCACCTCCTACCACCACTTCTTCACCACCACAATCCCACCACCACCACCATCATGTCCACCACCATCACCACCATTACTACTGGAGGCATGAATTTGAACTCAAACCACCAATTCTATCTCTGGCAAAAATAAAGGTTAGCATGTGTCTGTGGCAAGGTAGAGTCCCCTTGATGCTGTGCATGTGTCACACAGTAGACCCTCAAGGATGGGTTGTCCTCACACAACTACAAGACGAAGTGTCACAGGGGGCTGGCTGAATGATGGTTCTGCATTCAATCCCTACATTTTGAAGAGACAATAAACACCCATATCATTCCTAGATCTGCTGTTCTCATTTGACAAGGACTGAGATTAGGAGTCCATTCATCTAACAGATTCCTAGAGTCCACCAGATAAGACATAAGTGACTCGCTATGTCCTTACATGACTTTCTGTTCTTGAAGTCTCCCCCATGGGGCTCTCTGAGGAAACTGAGCTTCTCTTACAGTGATGAGGACTGGCAGGTGACAGACAAGAGCATAGGCATTCCATAATGCTACTGTTGAAACTCAGGTGACTAAGGAGAGACAGAAAGTTTCCTATGGTGTTCATAGGACTGCTGTTGTTGCTGTTATTTTTCTTATTTTTTTCTGTGTATGGATGCTTTGCCTGCATGTATGTCTGTGCTCCACATGCATGTCAGATGTCTGTGAAAGGAGAAGAGGGCATTGAATCCTCTGGGACTGGCGTTAAAGGTGGTTGGAGGCTCTGTGAAGGTGCTGGGAATCAAGTGCATGTCCTCTGTAAGAGCAGACAGTGGTCTTAACTGCTGAATCAATTCTCCAGCTCCAAAGGACTGTTTTTGCAAGAAACAAATCTTCAGGAATAGAATTTTAATTTTACCAACCGTGTTTAGAATAGCTAAGTGCAATTTTCACAACAAACCTAGAAGGTTCCAGAAAAAGACAGTCAAATCAAACTCTCTGGAGAAAACTGAATGGTAGGTGAACTTTCAATGCTCTAAGGGCTGGATCTCCAGCCAAGAGAAAATGATGTTTTGTATTTAAATGGTAGGGGGAAAATTCTACAATTTGGAGACTAGGATTTTCAGTGGAAGCCTTAAGAATGTTGGGACCATCCCAAATTGGACCGATGATGATGGTATGTTGTAATTTACATTGTGATGCTGCTGCTACTGTCAAAATCCTCACTCTGCAATTAACAAGTCCAGAGAGAGAGGGGTTGTCACTATCCTCAGTGGATGGTAAGTAAGAGATGATAATTGGGGTAGTGCAAAATGGATCCAATTCACTCTGCGCATGTATAAAATTGTCAGTTTCTTAAAAATTCTCACTCAGATTCACTATACTTTAACTTCGATTCAGGTCACAAGGCAAATCTGATGGACAGGAATACCCACAACACTAAACTAGTTCTCTTCGTCACACCACCGCCCCATCCTCAACAGGCCTCATGGTTTCTGGGGAGACCTAAGACTGATGGGAAGATGTACCCACCTCACTTAGCATCACCTGATACCCAGAAAACATCAGAAATACTTAAAGAATGAAGGGTATGACTTCACTGTAAATAATTTCTTTCTGTTCAGGGAGTTGGAAGATATTTTGCCTCTCCTTAGTTCTGCTGATCTTACTGCAGATGGAGAAGAAATGTGCATTCAGTCAGTAGATAAAACGTCTATTAACTTATCAACCTATGGCTTTCTAAATGTGACTGCCTCAGATGAAGTGTCTCCTCTTTCCTGAATGCCTTAAAATAACATTCTGATTATAAAGGTGACATTCTTCTGTTCACGGTAACATTACTGAACACACACACACACACACACCCCATACAGGCTACTCAAACTACTCAGATGTTCCATAATAAGTTACCAAGGCCAGATAGTTCTAGAAGACAGAAATCCAGAATCATTGCATGTGTGGACACTGTCACCTAAAAGTTCAAGGGTGAGTCAGAACCAGACGCACTCCAGGATCTTGGTGGCTCCTGCCTTCCTTGGGGGCTCTTCATAGAAACAGCATTGTATTCTGTTCTCTAGCCCATCTTCCTGTGATCTCTCTATGTCTCTCCTCTTCTGTTTCTTATTAGGGCCCTAATTTAGGACCTGTGTAGATACTGTATGACGGTCTCATCTTGAGGTCCACAGTAGTCTTTTCACAGACACTTTTCCCAACATTCTACAAATAGCTACAAGCTATACACAACTGAGACAGATTTAACAAGACAGTAACAAATCCAGCCTCATCATGCAGATTCTGACTCTCTGTTGAAATGATTGCTCTCAGTGACCCGACAGTCTGAATTATTGCATTTTGCAAATAAGTACAATTTTGCAATTTTGAGCTCAGCAAAGTATATCCATGCAGGGTGGAAATCATGCCTCTCAAGTTGTGATCTGTCT
Source organism: Rattus rattus (assembly GCF_011064425.1). Taxonomy (NCBI): domain Eukaryota; kingdom Metazoa; phylum Chordata; class Mammalia; order Rodentia; family Muridae; genus Rattus; species Rattus rattus. The sequence continues at coordinate 256,784,423 of NC_046154.1, forward strand.
GCATATTTTTTACCAGACAAGCAATGGTGTCTGTCCTTAAAAATTTTCTCAAACAAGTTCCACAGGGAAGATCTAACATGCAGTCACTGCTCTGTACCTGTCTGAAATAAAGTAGCACTGGAGAGCCTCAGACCTGAATGCCAAGCCAAGGCATGTAGGCCTTTGATGTGCCATGTTACCTTCCAGGAGACAAGAATGGTGTGTCACTGCCTGGGTTGACTTTTTCACCAAGAAGCTCATATTTGTTGGACTAGCAAGAAACTGAACAGATAAAGGTACTTACAACCAAGCTGATGCTCTGAATTTTATCCCCAGGAACCACGTGGTAGAAAAGGAGAAATAGATTCTACATGCACAATACATATGAACAGAAGGAGTTGGGGAAGAAAATGAATTTAATTATTAAATTAGAGATTTAGAAAAAGAAGCTCAGAGTATTACTTGCACCTTCAATTTGGTGTTGATATAGGACCCAACCCCTAAAATCTTTCTCATTTCCCCCTGGTCTGCCCTCCAATCCTGATATCTTCCTAGATCCTAATATAGTTATGTTATTATATATTTTAATCAAATTATTTCAATTTTTGGGATAGAGATTAGATAACTGGATCAATGGGTATGTATGTATGCATGTATGTATGTATGTACATACGTATGTATGTATCATGATCAGGTTTACCAAGAGATTAAATAGTAACTAATAAATAGATGGATAAATAAATGGGTGAATGGTTAGGTATAGATGGTGTGTAGCTAATGGTGGATGGTAGGTGGAAGAGAGTGTGTCCTTATGGATGGATAGAAACATTAATGTTAGGTCACTAGACAGATAATGAGTGAATGGATGGATGCTTAAGTGTGATTGGATGATACAGTGAGATTAGTTGCCCAACTCCAAGCCAAATTAACTCCATTTTGTAGCCAACCATATTTTATATAGGCTTGACTTCAGCAAAAGGAAGGAAGGAAGGAAGGAAGGAAGGAAAGAAAGAAAGAAAGAAAGAAAGAAAGAAAGAAAGAAAGAAAGAAAGAAAGAAAGAAAGAAAGAAAGGAAGGAAGGAAGGAAGGAAGAAAGAAGAAAGAAAGCAAGAAAAAAGTTGCCCTAAATGTTTGAACAGCACTTGCTGGGATAAGTAAAAATTACTACTAAGGAGAAGGATAAAGTTCATAGAAACAACTTTCTGGAGTCTAGTTCTGTATGCACCTCATATTGCTTGAACCAGTAGAAACTTCTTTGGGACCAGATAGTACTCTGAAGTGAAATTTGTACCATTATGTTTGGAGCCACATAAAATCGGATCTTTGTCAGATTGTATGACAACTTTGGGCAAAATGGAATCGTCCGCCATCACCCATTGCTCTGCAAGTAACATGTAATAAACTCATGTTATACATGAACCTGAGTTTGCTATTATCTTTTGGTACAGTCCTAGTTCGTCTGTAGCTGATGCTAATTCTCCATCTCCCTGAAGAGGCCATAGGGTGGTCAGATAGACAGATGGACGAGTGGGTAATTGGGTAAATGGATGAATGAATGGATGGATGAGTAGGTTGGTGGATGGTGGATGGATGAATGGATGATTCGTGGATGGAAAAATACTGTAAAGATTTGCTGCTGAATGCTTAGCTGCTTTACAGATTGGTGAGCTTATAGGATGAAGAGAGTTTATGGACAGATTTAATTTAATAAATACAAATATTAAAAATAGAATTATAACTTGTTTGTAAAAGTGGAACTTTCAAACCTACTATAGTTCCATTATTTTGAAATGATTCAAATGGGTATTTTTATTTTACTGAAATTATCTGTGTAGGAATTAATTGTTTTGGTCAGAAATATATAGAAATTTAATTTAATAGTTGATCATGCCTGGCCTGGTTTTATGAATTATACTAATGATTAAAATAAAATGGCTCGTTTTCTTTTTAAAAAAAATATAGTTCATTTTCTTTTTAATCCTGTGTGTGGAGGGTGTAGATGAGGACAGATGCCCTTGGAGGCCAGAGAGCATCAGAATCTTTGGGAACTGAAGTTACAGACAGATGTGAACTACCTGATATGGGTAACTGAACCCATGTCCTCTGAAAGAGCAATATGAGGTATATCTTACCAGGTACACCTCATCGGATAAGTTATATCACCAGCCCCAGTTTGCCTTTTTAAGTACATAAATTTCTACATATTTCAGCATTTTCTAGTTAAATTTTGCTTATTTAAATTTTACGAAAACAATAACATACATTTCCTTGTGTGAAAGTTTTTTTTCACCGCCACATTTGTTTTGTGTTATTTCTACCAGCAATATTTATTGTGAAATAAATAAAGTGGATAGTCCATATGTCTCTCTTATTTCAAAAGAAAAGTGAGAAATTCTCAGATGTTCCAAAGTTGAACTTTAGTTCAAAATTTATTTACTTTCTTGGCAGTTTGCGGGATGTTATTCATTGGTTCCTGAAGGTTGATGGTCTGTTCAGGTATTTGGAACTTTCCTGAATATGGAAAACCAAACAGAAGGGATGAATGTATGTATCAACATGGCAAGATGACAATTGTGTGTTGGCAGACTCACCCACACACATCCTTGGGCCTGGCATGGAGGGCACAAGTGAGAACTTGTTCCTCAGAGGTCCAGAGAGTAAACATTGCCCATGATATGCAGTCAAATGATCTCCATGGCAACTCCTCAACACTGTCTCTGCAGGGTCCCATCGAGTGCAGATAGTTTGGAAAGTGGTATACCAATAAACTTTATTTACAAAAACAGACCGAGCACCAGACTATGCCAACTGGCCATTGTTTTCTGGCCCTCTGCTCTAGAGGCCTTGGGGATGACGCACAGAAGGTGTGACATTCAGGAACATATCCACGTCACTCTGTATTAGTGATCTTTTACCATTGCGATAAAACACCATAACCAAAGCAACTTATAGAAGAGAGCGTTTGTTTGGGATTATAGTTCCAGAGAGGTAAGAACCCATCTGGAACAAGAGGAACAAGAGGCTAAGGGCTCACATCTTGAACCACAAGCTGGTAGCAGAGAGAGTAAACAGAGTAGGATTAGACCCTGGGACATACCTCCTCCAGCAAGGACTAAGATTCCACAAACGATGCCCCTAACTAAGAACCTGATATTCAAATGCACAAGCCTATGGAGGACATTCCACTGAAAGCGCACTTGCTCTGAAGCAGAGAGAGACAGATTACACACATACAAGCGTATGTGTATTTGTCTCTAGGAACGTAAGACCAAAGGGAAGGCACGCAGACAAAGCAGCCTGCCACTGCACTGGGCATGGCAATCTTCTGCCTTCACAGCTGGGTGGCCCCTCATGGTTGCTAATGGCACCTGGGACTAAGGCCAGAGACAGGCAGAGTGCCTAGTACTGCAGTTGGAGTGGTTAATAGAGCTGGTGAAAAGAATGAAAATTTATCTCCCTCTGAGTTTCCAGCCCTGTCTGGGATGAAAAGGCTCTTGGTGTTGCAGCTGCTGATTCATGGCCTGGCGATTCTTTGGTGGAGTTCTCTAAACATTTTGTAGCCATCTCTGACTTGGCAACGCAGCATTTGAAATATCTTTGCTTGACCAAGAGGCCCCAGGTGACGTTAGAATAATGATTATCACATATTTTGCATCTCGTTGGAAAGAGTGCTGGAATAATATCCCCAGCATCGGTCTCGAGTGTGGAAGTGATTTAGGAGTAAGGCTGCGATTTGGAATAGATTGCGGCCAGGCCTCCAACTGCTCTCATAAAAGGCCAGAGTAGAAGGAACTTCATTTTTACTGCACAGTTCTGTCTGGAGGGACTCTTATTTCTACTTTATACACTTTCAGAAAATCTGCTATTTGCTGAATTTATGAAGTGGAGGAAAGAGATCTGAGTATGTTGAGACGGAGACACAGGACACCCAAATATCGCTGCGTAGCAGGGATCTGTGCGCACATGCACACATGTGGGTAGACATAGATGCATGCATGGTACACAAGCATCATTGTCTAGAAGGAGTCTGTGTATGTCGGGAAAGAGACGTGGAAACATCGCTGAGGGGCAAGACCTGAGCGTTCCAGCACATCACCTTGCAGACAGTGTTCTGACTAGGTAAGCAGGATGACTCAGGCTGCCTGCATGTACTGTATGAACCTTCCCACTGGAGCCCCATGATTCAGCAAAGCTTCCCTGGGTCTGTGAAAGTGCGATAAGCATGGCAGGCCCATTTCCAGGTGGGAAGAGCTGCCAGACGCCAAGCGAACCCTCATCCCCAACCCTGGTGGGAGGATGTCTCTGACACTTTGTCATATTCTGTACTTGTCGGCGAAGATCAATGATGGGTAGTGTGGATGGAAAAGAAGTGTTGTTCAGAGCTGGAGAGATGGCTCAGTGGTTAAGAGTATCTGTTGCTCTTACAGAGGACCTGAGTCAGTTTCCAGCATCCACACTGTCCTGCTCACTGGGTAGTTGCTGAGTTCCTGTTTGCTGGGGGAGCTGTCTGTGGAGTTAGGGGTATATAGAAGGGCCACAGAATAGGATGCTGAGTATCCCAAGTCAAATCTTTTTCGCTTAAGAAGCCACAGTCCAATTAGATCACGACCCCCACCCTTGCAGCTCCACTCAGAGTTAACCTCCTGCCCGGGATCCACCTTAACTCCTCCCAGTGAGGACTAAGTTTCAATAATAGATTTTGGAGGAACACTATGTATAGCACAGAGCAATGACTGTGTTGAGGAAATACGCACCAGGAAGGGGGCTAAGAGGTAAGGTCACGAGGTCAGGCATGTAGTTGTGAGTAGGACAACCACAGCCATAGAAGTTAGCATCATACTCAAAGCAGAAGAGGGTAGGAGTGCAGAAAGGTGGGTTCCAGACAGCCACATTATAGGGAAGGGTACAGTGGGTGGGCATAGAGATAAGAGAGAGATGATGGGACCTTGGGACATGGCTGGATCTTGTAGGTCTTCATGGGAAATGGGGCTGTAAGAAGATTTAGGGCTGACAATCACACAGCCTCTCTTTCTGGATGTCATAGCAGGAATTCTTTGGCAGTAGGGAAAGTGCATAGTAGGAATTCTCTGTCAGGATGAAAGGCACATAGCAGGGATGCTCTTCCAGTAGGAAAAGCAGTAGAAGAAGCCACGCTCTGCCCATCCACAGCACCTCTCTTCAGCTTTTTGCTCAGGCCAGGGCATTCTACTTCTGGATTTTTCATTTTGAGTGAATCTGAGCCGAGAACTGGCCCTCTTCACACTCAGTTGCTTATCCTTTTAGAGAACACAGGAACCAGCACCATGAAAGATCTTGTTGGAATGGCCATCCACTGGACCCATACACAAAATATAAATTCCATATTTCATGAGCATGGCCTACAGCTTTGCACTTTTCCCTATGTAGGTTAGTACTCAGTGGTGTAATAACTCCTGTAAACTGCCCAAGAGTTTTCTTCTCCCCCACCAGTCATCCATAATCTGGAAAACCTATTAACTTCATTGGTTAACCAAGCTAGATTTGGAGGAAGCCTCTCTGCTCTGTGGGTGAATCTTCCCACTCTTGATGAATATGTCTTTTTTCTTTTCCCCAGGAAAAGCAAAAATGTTTCCTGGAGTCTTCTGGGAGGGAGTATCAGAATTCCTTTCCTAAACTGTGACCCAAGATCAAGAGTTGAGGAAAAAAAGGGAGATGCTATATATTAGTTACTTTTTATCACTCTAATAAAATTGCATGGTAGAAGCAAGATATTAAAAGTCCTTTACTTGGTCATATGGTTCAAGAGGGTTAGAGTCCAGGGATAAAGATGGAAGGAGCAGGAAGCTAAACTTCAAGTTCATGTGTTGGGCCACCAACACGAAGCAGAAAAAGCAAATTGCAAATTGGGGAAAGCCTTGACTTTTCAAAACCCTCCCCTCAGTGATATACTTCCTCTGGCAAGGCTGTACTTCCTAACATTTCCAAACAGAGCCACTAATGGAGGACCAAGTGTTCAAATATGAGAGCCTATCAGGGACATTCTTAAAGCAAAATACTACTCCAGCAGCTGTAGATCCTAGCAGGTCCCTCCCACTGCTCTTCGTTATGCTGAAATCAGAACCATCAGACTGCAGGGAGATAGATACCCTCCCTAGGAGACTAAAGAGAAGAGGTAAGTAGACCTGGACTACATCTCACAGTGGTGGAGTTCTCCTGTAGGTGTCTTCTCAGCCCCTATCTGACTACTTTTATGTCAACTTGATACAAGATAGAATCTATCTGAAAAGAGGGAACTTCCTTATGGAGAAATATATCAATAAGATCTGGCTGCAATAAGGTGTGCAAGATCTTCTTGCAACAAACCCAAAAGAACACAGCCACACAAACATAATTCCACCTCTAACAATAAAAATAACAGAAAACAATAATCACTATTCCTTAATATCTCTTAACATCAATGGACTCAATTCTCCAATAAAAAAGACTAAGACTGGATATGTAAACAGAACCCAGCCTTTTGCTCCATACAGGAAACATACCTCAGTGACAAAGACGGACACTACCTCAAAGTAAAAGGCTAGAAAAAATTTCCAAGCAAATGGTCCCAAGAAACAAGCTGGAGTAGCCATTCTAATACTGAATAAAATAGACTTTCAATGAATCCTTCTCAGAAAGGATAAGGAAGGAGACTTCATATTCATTAAAGGAAAAATCTACCAAGATGAACTCTCAATTCTGAACATCTATGCTCCAAATCCAAGGGCATCCACATTCATAAAGAAACTTTACTAAAGCTCAAAGCACACATTGCACCTCACGGAATAATAGTGGGAGAATTCAACACCCCACTCTCATCAATGGACAGATCATGGAAACAGAAACTAAACAGAGACACAGAGAAACTAACAGAAGTTATGAACCAAAATGGATTTAACAGATATCTATAGAACATTTCATCCTAAAATAAAAGAATAAATATACCTTCTTCTCAGCACCTCATGGTACCTTCTCCAAAATTCACCATATAATCGGTCACAAAACAGGCCTCAACAGATACAAGAAGACAGAAATAATCCCATACATCCTATCAGATCACCATGGACTAAGGCTGGTCTTCAATAACAACAAAAACAACAGAAAGCCCACATACACATGGAAGTTGAACAATGCTCTACTCAATGACAACTTGATCAAGGAAGAAATAAAGAAATTAAAGACTTTTTAGAATTTAATGATAATGAAGGCACAACATACCCAAACTTATGGGACACAATGCAAGCAGGGCTACGAGGAAAACTCATAGCTCTGAGTGCCTCCAAAAAGAAACTGGAGAGAGCATACATTAGCAGCTTGGCAGAACACAGGAAGGCTTGAGAGCAAAAGGAAGCAAAAACATGTGAGGGGAGTAGACAGCAGGAAATAATCAAACTCATAGCTGAAATCAACCAAATAGAAACAAAAAGGACTATACAAAGAATCAACAAAACCAGGAGCTGGTTCTTTGAGAAAATCAACAAGACAGATAAACCATTAGTCAGACTAATGAGAGGGCAGAGAGACAGTATCCAAATTAACAAAATCAGAAATGAAAAAGGAAACATAACAATCGAAACTGAGGAAGTTAAAAAAATGATCAGATCCTACTACAAAAAGCCTATACTCAACAAAACTGGAAAATCTGGAGTAAATGACCAATTTTCTAAACAGATACCAGGTACCAAAGTTAAATCAGGATCAGATAAAACATCTAAACAGTCCTATAACCCCTAAAGAAACAAAAGCAGTCATTAAAAGTCTCCCAACCAAAAACAAAATTTCCCAGGACCAGAATTCTATGAAATCTTCAAAGAAGATGTAATACCAATACTCTTCAAAGTATTCCACAAAATAGAAACAGAAGGAACACTGCCCAATTCATTCTTCGAAGTCACATTTATGGTTATACCTAAACCACACAAAGGCCCTACAAAAAAAGAGAAATTCAGTCCAATTTCTCCCATGAATATCGATGCAAAAATGCTCAATAAAATTCTTGCAAACTGAATCCAAGAACACATCAAAATGATCATCCACCATGATCAAGTAGGCTTCATCCCAAGAATACAGGGATGGTTCAATATATGGAAATCCATCAACATAATCTACTATACAAACAAACTCAAAGAAAAAAACCACCATCTCATTAGATGATGAGAAAGCATTTGACAAATTCAACACTCCTTCATGCTAAAAGTTTTAGAAAAATCAGGAATTCAAGGCCCATACCTAAGCACAGTAAAAGTAATATACAGCAAAGCAGCAGCCAACATCAAACTAAATTGAGAGAAACTTGAAGCAATTCCACTAAAATCAGTGACTAGACAAGACTGTCTACTCTCTTGTTACCTATTCAAATAGTACTTGAAGCCCTAGCCAGAGCAATTAGACAACAAAAGGAGGTCAAAGGGATACAAATTGGAAAGGAAGAAGTCAAAATATCATTATTTGCAGATGATATGATAGTATAATTAACCCACCCCAAAAATTCCACCAGAAAACTAAATTCGATAAACAATTCTGAATAGTAATTGGATATAAAATTAACTAAAAAAATCAGTAGCTGTCCTCTACTCAAAGGATAAACAGGCTGAGAAAGAAATTAGGGAAATGACACCCTTCAAAATAGTCACAAATAATATAAAATACATTGGTGTAACTCTAAATAAGCAAGTGAAAGGTCTGTGTGACAAGAACTTCAAGTATCTGAAGAGAGAAATCGAAGAAGATTGAAAGATCTCCCATGCTCATGGGTTGGCAGAATTAAAGTAGTAAAAATGGCCATCTTGCTGAAAGCAATCTATAGACTCAATGCAATCCCCATCAAAATTCCAACCCAATTCTTAATAGAGTTAGAAAGAGCAATTTGCAAATTCATTTGGAATAACCAAAAACCCAGCATAGCGAAAACTATTCTCAGCAATAAAAGAACTTCTAGAGGAATCACCATCCCTGACCTCAAGTTGTATTACAGAGCAATTGTGATAAAAAAAAAAAAAAGAAACTACATGGTATTGGTAAGAGACAGGCAGGTAGATCAATGGAATAGAATTGAAGATCCAGAAATGAACCCACACACCTATGGCCACTTGATCTTTGACAAAGGAGCCAAAATCATCCAATGGAAAAAAGACAGCATTATTAACAAATGGTTCTGGTTCAACTGGAGGTCAGCATGTAGAAGAATGCAATTCTCCTTATCCATTCTTATCTCATTGTACAAAGCTCAAACCTAAGTGGATCAAAGACCTCCACATAAAACCAGATACATTGAAACTAATAGAAGAGAAAGTGGAGAAGAGCCTCAAACCCATAGGCACATGGGAAATTTTCCTGAACATAACACCAATGGCTTATGCCATAAGATCAAGAATCCATAAATGGGACCTCATAAAATTGCAAAACTTCTGTTAAGCAAAGGACACTGTCAATAGAACAAAATGGCAACCAACAGATTGGGAAAAGATCTTTACCAATCCTACATCTGATAGAGGGCTAATATCTAACATAAACAGAGAACTCACAAGCTAGACTCCAGAGAATCAAATAATCCTATTTAAAAATGGGGTACAGGGCTAAACAAAGAATTCTCAACTGAGGAATACTGAATGGCTGAGAAGCACCTAAAGAAATGTTCAACATCCTTTGTTACCATGAAAATGCAAATCAAAACAACCCTGAGTTTCCACCTCACACCAGTCAGAATGGCTAAGATCAAAACTCAGGTGACAACAGATGCTGGGGAGGATGTGGAGAAAGAGCACCACTCCTCCATTGTTAGTGGGATTGCAAGCTGATACAACCACTCTGGAAATCAGATATAGTACTTCCTGAGGACCCAGTTATTTCACTCCTGGGCAAACACCCAAAAGATGCTTCAACATATAACAAGGACACACGCTCCACTATGTTCATAGCAGCCTTATTTATAATAGCCAGAAGCTAGAATGAACCCAGGTGTCCTTCAACAGAGAATGGATACAGAAAATGTGATATAGTTACACGATGGAGTACTATTCAACTATTAAAAACAATGGCTACATGAAATTCTTAGGCAAATGGATGGAACTATAAAACATCATCCTGAGTGAGGTAACCCAGTCACAAAAGAACACACATGGTATGCACTTACTGATAAGTGGATATTAGCCCCAAAGCTCATAATACCCAAGAAACAATTCACAGACCATGTGAAGCTCACGAAGAAAGAAGACCAAACTGTGGGTGCTTCAGTCCTTCTTAGAAGGAAGAACAAAATACTTACATGAGGAAATACACGGACAAAGAGTGGAGCAAGGACTGAAGGAAAGGTCATCCGGAGACTACCCCACCTGAAGATCCATCCCATATGCAGCCACCAAACCCAGACACTAGTACTGATGCCAAGTAGTGCTTGCTGACAGGAGCCAGATATGGATGTCTCCTGAGAGACTCTGACAGAACCCTACTGACACTGGTGAGGATGATTGTAGCTAAACATTGGATTGAACAAGGGGGGTTCAATGGAGTTGTTAGAGAGTATACTTAGTGAGCTGAAGGGGTTTGCAAAACCCTAGATAGAACAACAATATCAACGAACCAGATCCCTCTACCCCCCAAGCTCCCAAGGGCTAAACTACCAACCAATGAGTAGACATGGAGGGACCCATGACTCCAACTACATATGTGGCAGAGGATGGCATTGTATAGCATCAATAGCAGGAGAAGCCTTTGGCCCTGTGAAAGCTTGTTTCCCCAGTGTAGGGGAATGCCAGGGCATTGAGGTGGAAGAGGGTGGGTAGGAGTGGGAACATCTTCATAGAAACAGGGGAGTGGGGATGGGAGAGGGGGAGAGGGAATAACGTTTGAAATGTAAATACATAAAATATTCAATAAAATGTTTTAAAAAGAAAAAATAAAATAACCATTAAAAAAAGAAATCTCAAAAAAAGAAAAAGATTGGATGCATAGCATTTTCATAATTAGGGATTCATGCAGGAGAGCCTTGCCCATTGTGGATGGTGCCATCTCAGGACCAGTGGTCATAGGTCCTACAAGAAAGAGGCTGATCAAGATGGGTGCAGCAAGCCAGTAAGCAGCATCCCTCCATACCCTCGCCATTAGCTCCTGACTCCAGATGTGTACTCTCATTGAGTTCTTGTCCTCACCGCTTTAGATGATGAACTGTTATATGGAACTGAGAGTGGAAGAACCCCCACCCCCTGGTTGCTTCTGGTCCTGGTGTTTCGCTACACAATAGTAATCCTAATTAAGACACCAACTCAAGACACCAACTCTCAATCCACTGCCTACTTTATGGATCAGGGAAGGCTATGGAATTTCTGTATACAAATGGGGTCCTGTGGCTATGAGCAGAACTCTGTCTAAGCCATATCGTTACTTCAGTGCTGAAAACCCAACTGGATACCATCTAGACCCCTGAAATCCTGATGGGTTAAACATGTAGCAACCAAGAAGCACCCCAGAACTCTGGGGCTAGAGAAAAGACTCAGCAACTGAGAGAGCTTGAGGCTGCTCTCCTAAAGGGTTTGAATTTACTTTCCAGCACCTATGTCAGAACACTCACAACTGCTGCTCCAAGGGTCTAATGCTCTGTCCTGGCCTTCATGGGTACCAACATACATGGACATATGCATGCACACACACACACACACACACACACACACACACACACACACACAGTACATTTTCTAAAATACATCTTTAATGTCTCCCAAATCTCCCTTCATCCCAGCACAGCCTATGGGCTTCCCAAGTGAGAAACTGAGGCACAGTGATCGAATGAAGGAGCACAGGTTCAGGTAGATGCTGCTAAGGTTCTATGACCTTGGCCATAATATCGTCATCCCTCTTTGGAATTCTTCAGGGAGACAAACAGATGCTGGTAGTATAACAGATACCAGGAAGTATAAGCTTTTTCCAGGACTCCCACCCATCCTGGGAGAGGAGGTCATGCTAAGCCTGTCAGCACCCAGAGGAAGTATATATGGAGACATTCTATGGTTTCCAGCTTACCACTTCATTCTCTCCCTACCAAACTCCCAATTGGTAGCTTTTTAGTCCCAAGACCCCCAGGGAATGGGTCAGTGGAGCTACAGACAACAGGATCTGCTGACACGGAATGGATTTCTATAAATCTGTGAGCAAAACAATGGTTCTTGAAACAGCTTCCATGGAAGAAGAAGCTGACTTCCTACATGAGAGCACAGGATTTATGCAAATTGGACTGTGGATTTGGGGTCAGTATTGCAGTGAAATGGAGCCACTGGTGTCTATGTCCGGTTCTGGTTCTCTAAGGAAGGCTGCTCCAGAAGTCACAGTCCAATAAAAGAGCTGATCATCACCTGGTGGACCCAGGATCCTAGGGAAGAAAGAGGCATGGAGTGGGTTGTGAGTACACGTCTTGAAGCCTGGCTTTGGATTTCTCCAGATCACAGGGCCTCAGACAGGGAGGGATCTCTTGGGTGCTCTGAGAAGGAAATAGTGGTTTGAAAAGGGGATGGAGAAATAGAAAGGGACTCAGACATGATAGGGCAGCCTTAGTGCATATTGGGGTGCTGAGAAGAGCTCATAAACAGAGCAGCCTGTGGGAGCCGGTGGGTGTGGTGTGGGCTTAAGTGGGCATGCTCCTGACAATAGGAAAGGACCTGTCATTTCCAAACCAAAGTATGTACCAACATAGAACTTGCGAGTGTGTGTGTGGGCGGGGGGGACTGAGGAAGCAATGGAAACTGGGATGAAACAGAGTGCAGATGGCTCCAGATCCATGGTCCTCAGAGCATCTGTCAATTGTCCAGCTTGATGAGTGAGTCACTGTGCCATAGGGGATGGAGGTTTGCACAGTTGCCACATCTATATCATGGACCAGCGCTGGCAGGTTGACCATTGTCAGGATGGTTCTGACACATCAGCTCATTTGGTCTCCTCATGTCCTAGTTAGGGTTTCTGTTGCTATAATAAAAACTCCATAACCAAAAGCAACTGGGGGAGCAAAGGGTTTATTTGGCTCAAAATCAGAGAAAGCCAAGGCATGGGCTAAAGCAGAAGCCAGGGAGGAGTGCTGCTTACTGTCCACTCCCCATGGCTTGCTCAGTTTGTTTCTTTCACAGGATGCACAAGATGAGAAATTAGGCTCTGTAACATAGCTCTCTGGTTCTCCATCTCCTGGACCACCTGCTCAGGGACTATACTGCCAAGAGCAGGCTGGACCCTTACATATTAGTCATCGATTAAGAAAATGCCCCCACAGGTTTACCTACAGGCCAATCAAATGGGGGCAGTTTCTCAAGTGATATTTTCTCTTCCCAGATGACTCTAGCTTGTGTAAAGTTTACAAGAAGCTAATCAACACACCCCGGCATCCACCACATCAAGAAGGAGGTGTGGTTCATAGCATTAATACTGCCCATGGACTGACAGGGCCTGAATATCACATACCCAGCTGAGATGGAACGGCCTTCCACCCACATCCCCACAGCAGGCAATGCAGTCCAGCTCCAGGTGCCAGCTGAGCCCTTGTGAGTCTCCATGACTGCTGCAAGGTACCACCATATCTGTGACTCACCACAGTACAACTGACCATCTTAGGCCCTAGGTCAGAGAGCTCAGTGAGCTGGCAGGGCTTCTCTCTCCAACAGAAATGCAGAATTTGAATGAAAGTCAAGAAGTCGATTTTTCAGTTTAGCCTCTTTTTCTGGATGCCAAGAATGGAAAGTTTGGGGTAGAACTGAAGCCCTATTAGGTCTTAACACTGGGTGGCCATTCTCTGAATTCCCATTATGGGAACCCTCACTGTAATCCACAGATGATTTGGGGAATATGAAGGGGGATGCAAGGGAGGAGGGAAGGATGCTGGCTACAGCAGCTTACGGGCAGATTCACATGACCATGGAGTTGACAAAGCACCAAGCCCATGGGCATGGGAAGGCAAAAAGCAGCTGAACTGAGTCTGTCTTAGAGTGGAAATTCTGACTACGGTACAGTATGTGGCTTAGTCACCACCAAGCCTCCTGGGCACAGTGACCATGTCCTATATACTCCCTGGCATAATGAAGTTTGAAATCTCACAGTTCTGAAAGCCACAACTCTAAACTGTGGCATGAACAGTGCTGGCCCCAGGCTAGCTCGAAACCTCCTAGATCCACAGTACCAGGCCCGGAGACCTTCTGCAGACAACTTTCTACCATGGACAGGAGAGATGTGGATTTACTGAGGTGCCAAGGCTAGCCAGGCACCCATTAACCCCATTCCTTGTTGGACAGTACTGGGTGCACCATGAATGCAGTGGACTTCACAACCCCTACGAGACACCTGCTGACTTGGTTGAACAGCTGAGGTTGGGACCACACAAGGTTGTCAGGAGAACAGAGAAATTCTTGGCCTTAGGTAGCCCAGAAGACTTCCGGTGCCCCCCATTCCCACCCCAGAGATCTTTAACTGCTTTGGGTTCTGTTTTTTCTCTAGATGAGAAACATGTGGTCTTTTGCTATGGGTGCATACACAGGATGAGGACTTAGGCTCTGTAACGCACACAGCTTCTTTCATGTGCTCCAACTGCTCCCACTTTTTCTGCGGTCCCCCCCAAACAGTAAGGTTCCCACTGTCACATGAAAGACTAAAACTACTAATGTTGTACGTGTTCACGCACATGTATGTCTGTGTCATCTCTGTGAGTGTGCCCACGCAAGGTACGCATACCTATGTGAGTGTGTACGCATACAATGTCTGTGTGTGACATCTGTGGGCATGCTATGTGACTGTGATTATCTGTGTGTCTGTGTGTGTGTTTGTATATGTGAAGCATGCACATGCATGTGTTTGCATCTGTATGCCTATGTATAATGTATGCTCATCCCTCCGTGTAGACGAACATTTATCTGGAGTCTGTGATGCTGCATCTGACCATCAAGGGAGATTCTCAGCTCTGCCCTGTGCCCTGCTGCCTCACTCAACTCCACTCTATGCTTGTATCTTCAAGACCAGATATTTCTCTCGTGGCCATAGAAGCAATCCCCAGATTCTCCCAATACTACCTGTTTGAGTGTCTGTGATAGGTGTGACTAGCGACACATCACCCCTAGCAGGTGTTTCTGTCTAGCATCTGCCTCCATTGTCAACTCTGACACTATGGTCCAAGTCATTGGCTGCCCGAGGATTGCAGGCTGCTCAAAGTCCCCATAACCATCCTGGGAAAACAGGGAAAGGCAGACTAAACTCCAAGGCTTACATAGATACTCCTTCCCGACCTGGCAACCTTCTGGCCTGTCTGAGCACTTCAGCAATGGGAGGCTCACTGACATGCCTTGGTGCTAGAGACCAGGAGGCCCAGCTAGTATGCCTTGAAGTGGAGGGTAGACACAACCAACTTCTCTAGAGAATCAAGCATGCCTGGGGTGTCACAGTCCCATACTGCCCAGGAACAACCTTGGCAAAGCCATCCCTGTCCTTGTCTCCATCGAGACAGAATAGAAGTAACTATGTCTGAATGCTTTGAGGGCCAACCTCTAGGTCTAATGACCTATGGCCGATCCAACACTCAATCTCTGGCCACAACCATCATCTGGAGCACTGGAAGTGTCTGTACCCATGGACTGAGAAACCAGCCTCCAGATGAGGCACCGAGAGGGAGCGTGAGTAAGAGGATGGCTGGGGGCCAAGCTGGGGACACCCACCTCCCACCCAGGGTCTCCCACTAGCTGAGACCTCTGCTTTGAGAGCAGAATTTCTGAGAAGCTACAAGCAAGCATGATCCCATGAGTCACTGCTCCCTGCAATACATTCCCAGGAAGAGACGTGGCTGAGCCCAAGAAAGGCAAACAAGAGGCACAGGCCGAGATCTGCCACGCACGGTAATGAGTTGGATTTATAGAAAGGAAACACAATATGATCCTTCGTAATGGTTGTTGACAGAGATTCAGGCTGTTGGTTTTAGGAGATTAAATTGACAAATAGCATCGTTTTTCCTGGGCTACCGTCCCTGATTCTTGAGCGCCTATCAAAGGTGTGTGTGTTAAGGCTTCAGTCAGGGGTGCAGAGATTTCCAGATAATGAGGACTTGTTAGAGCCAGGGGGGACATTGGAGATGGTGATCTGCATTTCCAATGGCTCCCCGGGAGCTCGCTCAGCAGATGAGCTAATTCATGCAGGAAGTGGGGTGGAAAAACGACCCCTGTTGCTCCCAGAAAGAACAGACTACATTTTTAAAAAATTTAATTAAGGCCTCGGATCAGGTTTTTGTAATTAAATTGGCTCTATGAGTCATCACAGTGATCCATGAGCGCCCTCTCAGATGCCCTATGAGGGGCAAGGGGCTCTGGAACATCCTTAGGGAGCCTCATGTTCCAGGCTCTTTGGTTGAGCCCCTCCCCCTCATTTGGGGTGGGTATCCAGCATATGTACCTTTTCGTTTTGTCTTTTGATCTCTGACGATCCTTCTCTTGGGGGAGCTCAAATGTAGGCAGTGAGACGAGACCCTGTTCATGACCCTACCACATGTCTACACAGCCATGTCCAGCCCACGGTCTGTATTGTTCCCCAGGAAGAGTTCTCATTCAGCACAGTGGCGTCAAAGATTTTAGCGAGACTTCCAGAGTTTTCCAAGGACTCCACTGAGAAGAGTCATCAAGTGCAAGAGTAAACCAGAGGTAGAAATCTCGACTCCTGCACAGGGAGGCTAAAGAGATGAACCATGGCCCTGGAGTGGAACAATTTTCCGATGAAAAGGAGCTAGCTGGCATCTGCTTTCTTCCTAGGAAAACTGACACGCAAGTAGTAGAGAAGGGTGAGAGAGGAAGGAAGGCTGGAAGGAGAGGGAAGAGGGAAAGATGGGAGAGAAGAGTAAGTCCTGGAGACAGAGACAGGGAGACAGAAGACTTCTGTCCTCACAGAATGAAGTTCCTGGGGACAGGACCTGAGTAGGGGGCTTTGTGGAGTATGTCAGGGCTCAGAGATAGGCTGCCCTGCCTTGGACAAGCCAGTGCCACCTGCCCTGCAAATGTTTGCCTGGAGAACCTACGATTATAGGGAGCCCAGCGAGAAAGGCAAGCTAGTTCTTTTCATCCCTACCAACTTCCATATCCTACTCAGACTGGGCTGATGTCCTCTTGAGATTCATGCAAGATAAACTGGGGAGAGAATATAATCACTACTGCCTGTGGGAACAGGGGTCCTAATAGGAAGTGAATGTTTGCTGCACAGTGTGCTTCAGAGCCATTCTGAGATCAACAGGTCTTTAAATAAAGCTTGGAACTGGTGATTTCCTGGTCTTGACACGGGTCATTTCCTGGCCCTACTCTACTCTGCTGACTCCTTTTCCTCTCTCGATCCTGCTATTTCCCATCGCCTGCCAGTGTGGACACAATCTGGCAGGGCTGCAAGAATAACACAATCACTGAACATTCTTTGACGGAGGATTTGCATGCAGGTTTCTATAACTTGGCCACAAACTTGCACCAAAGAAATGAACTAACCCATCAGACACAGAGGTCTCTCTGACTCTCTGATCTCCCTGCTTGGCAAGTGCAAGGTCTTGGATTCAATCCCCGATACTACTAAAGAAGGGAAATATGTAATAATAGAAGATAGGCAATAGATAGAAGATAGCAATAACAAGATGATGGTGATAGATGGATAAAAAGATAGATACATCTATTAATAGATAGATAGATAGATAGATAGATAGATAGATAGATAGATAGATAGATAGATAGATAGATGATAGATAGGTATATAGGTAGATAGATGATAGACAATAGATGATCATGGTGATAGATAGGTATATAGATAGATGATAGATAATAGATGATCATGGTGAAAGATAGATAGATAGATAGATAGATAGATAGATAGATAGATAGATAGATAGATAGATGATAGATAGGTATAAAGGTAGATAGATGATAGACAATAGATGATCATGGTGAAAGATAGATAGATAGATAGATAGATAGATAGATAGATAGATAGATAGATGAACAGATATATCTAGAGATAGATATATGGATAGATAGGTGATGGATGGATTGAGAAGTAGGTCATAGACTAGATAGATAGATAGATAGACAGACAGACAGACAGACAGATAGGCAGACAGATGATAGATAATCGATGATCATGGTGATAGCTAGCTAGCTAACTAGATGATAGATAATCGATGATCATGGTGATAGCTAGCTAGCTAACTAGATGATAGATAATAGATGATCATGGTGATAGATAGATAGATAGATAGATAGATAGATAGATAGATAGATAGATAGATAGATAGAAAGAAGGATAGATGTGACTGATGGATTGATAAATAGGTCATAGATAGATGACTGATGGATTGATAAATAGGTCATAGATAGATAGATAGATAGATAGATAGATAGATAGATAGATAGATAGATAGATAGATAGATAGATAGATAGATGGCCCAACACTCAAAAAACAGAACAGGAGATGCTGTCTCTACTATAATGCTGAAAGGGAAGTTTGTAGGAACTGAAGAATTAAAAAATAAAAACCTCTTCTTTCAGGAGTTAAATTATTTCCTGAGACTGACTTGTTTTCATGACCTCTGCTGGTCACAGAGCACATCTAGACTAGCTAGGGACACATTACACTGCTAGAATCTGTTCTCTCTATGCTCCTACCTTACATTCCCTAACCCAGGGAAGGGCAGGGCGGGGTAGGGCACAACTAGAGCAGTAACATCTGGACAAGCATGGAGCAGGAACTGGCTTTGATAAAACCACACAGAGATGAAAAGCACACACAGATATTGGGGTATTTAGATCATTCATATCTTTCCTTTAGATTGGCGGCTGGCATGCTCACCAAACTTCACATATTGATAAGCAAGTCTTGCACACACCCATCTCGAACCCACAGCCCTTTCCCTCAATAATCTCGTCAGAGGCTGGTGCAAGTGTAACAACAAGAGCAGGGTCAAAGTAGCTGAACCCACCATCAGCCACAGGGGAGATGGCAGATACTTATAGACTATTGAGTGCCTGGGGAATGGGGCAGGAAGCTAGGGCAGGAGGCTGGCCAGAACTCAAGGTTCCTGCTTAGGGTGGGAGAGCTCGCAGTGGCCTCCTTCCTCTAAGCCCGCCCGTTCTAGGGTGATTAATGGTTGTATTATTCATAAATCTGCTCGAAGATGTAAACAGGGTGATTGTGGCTCTGTACGATATTAATAACTTAATGAGTCCATGCTATTTGTTTATGGAGTGGATAATGCGATCTCTGCAGGGGCCAGATACAACATTACAATCTGGTAATTCAAAGGCTGCCATTACACACACGCACAAATAGTGCGTTGTCTGAGAACTGAAGTTCAGAGTCCTGATGGAAACAGTGCCAGGCCGGGTCTCCTCAGAAAACTGGCTGCCAGAGTCTGCGGCCCCAGGACTAAGCCACTACCAGTCTTAATTGGATAGCATTTGTCACTTGAGAAAGTATGAGAGGCTTTTACAGTTGCTCCCATTCCCCCAGAATCCTACTCTGTTATTTCTGGATTTGTCTCTTCTGAACATCTCGTATAGCGGAAACCCTACAGTGTGTACTCTTTCATGCTGGTTTTTTCCAACTCGCTAAGGCTCTATTCATGTGTCCGGAAGTCATTTTCCCCCCTTAGGCCTATGCATGAATATGCCTTATTCAGTCAATTCATTGTCAGTATGAACTTTTACAAAGTTTCCACTCTGGCTACTTTTAATTATGCTACGATAAACATCCAGGTGTAAGCTTTATTTTCATTTGATATTTAATAACATTAACACCAAGCATATTTCTGTAGCTATGTACCCTGCCTGTTGTTTAGATTCAAACCACATTTCTGAGGCCTCTGCTACTCTCTCAGACCACAGAGCTTGGCTGCATCAGACGGAGAAGCTAGAGACAGACCATACACCTGTCCCACGGTGGGTCATACCTGGTCCCTTCACTCTATAACCTTGCTCTGGGAGGCTGAAGATGGTATCAGAATTACCTGTCTTGCATTCTCCTCTTCCTTCTGTGGAGGATTCAGTGATCTTGTGAAAGATCTCCTCAGTCACTGAGAATCTTTGCCTTATACTGCAGAAGGCAAGGCATCTCCCTGAGGTCAGACTATGAGTACATCACTTAGAGGAAAGAATCATGTAACGTAGTTGGGTCACAGCCCAGTCCACAGGGAGGGACACACCCACTAGGGGCTGGTGGGAGATATAAACAGTGATTGTTATTCCCAGGGCCACCATGAGAATTAAGTGACTTCATACCCAGAACATTCTGTGTATGTGCCTCCGGAGTACTGGTGTCCTCCCTGAATTCACTGTGTCCTACTGGGGGTACAGACAGGTGGGGCTTCCACCTGAGGGTTTCTCTCACCTCTGAGGACCTAGAGGATCTCAGTGCCTTGGAACATTCCTGTCACCTTCCTCCCTTCCTCCCTTGCCGAGCTGCTGAGACAGGATGCCTTTGTCTCCTCTAGCCCTCACCACCACCAGTGCTTGTCTTCATGGCCTAGAGAATAATAGGATGTCTTCCTTCAGCTGCAGTCATCTGAAGTTAAAAAAGGAAAGAAAAGGGGGAGAGGGAGCCTCACTCTCCATTACTCTCCAAATGACAGGGCTGTTTATAATTAAACTCCGAGGATGTGTAATTCTTTATTGAGAGAGATTCTTTTATTGCTCAAATGACACCACACAGGTTTGTGAAGAGAGGGCTTGTCCCTTGTTGATGGTGACAGCACCCCTATGAAAGCCAGAGTCTCCCTCCCTCGATGGAGGTGTGTCCTCCCACTAGATGGAGAAGCCTTTGGTCTCACTTTGGGACTGTGACATGTGTGGGTTGCTGTGCCCTACAGGACATTTGGCAAACCCATGAGACAACCCAGCAATACTTAGTCTTTGACAAATAGCAATGCTTAGTTACTTTATCTCTTTCTGATCATGTGTGTATTTGTGTGTGTGTGTGTATGTGTGTGTGTATATATATGTATATATATATATGTATACATATATGATATATATGCATATATGTGATACACACACACGTCACATACACAAACACCCATTTATTCCTCCAGCCTCGTTTTCCTCACCTCTAAAGTAATACGCTGAGATAACAAGAGAACCTTCTGGACTGTAGTATAGTAGCTGTGTGGGTGGGTACCCCCATACATACACCCTCACCTCTCCTCTTTCAGGAACTGAGCCGGGACACCGTTGGAATGAAATCTTTCACTCAGAAAATCCAAAGACTCACAAAGAAGTCACCATCTTGGTTGACCTGGATCGGCTAAGAATGAGCAAGTAGATGAGGAAAGGAAACTGCCTACTAGAGATCACCTTCCTACAAGCTCGGGTCCCAGTGTGCTGAGGTTGCCGCCCCTCAGCCCATTCCACCCCCATCTCTGGGGCTGTTCACTGTGCTTGACAATACGTAGCAGTCATGGTAGACAGCCAGGTATCGAGAAGGACTCCGTGTCCACATGCCCACCTAACCCGGCCAGTGGAGGGAAACAGGCTTATCCATGAGGCTCCTCCCACTTCTGTCTTTTCCTGGAGGCTGCTGGGAGCCTCGCTGAGCTTCTGCTTAGGTTTTCTGTTGTGTTGCCTTTTCCCTGTTTATTTGTGATCGGCAGCGTGAAACAGTTACTAATTCAGATTTTGACTGTGGATAAACAAATACAGAAAATTAACAGATGTGTTCTGCAGATGTCCTTAACAAAAATAACTTCCCTCGTGACGCAAAGCATCCGAGGATGGAGCAAGAAGATGCTCTGTGGAACCAACCATCCCGACTCCAGTGGATGGACCCTGAGCTCCCAAGGCTGTGAACAGGTTCACCCGAGCCCCTATGGTACAAGATCATGCTGTGACCACATTTGCATTATGAAACAGTGAGAAATTGATCAAGGAACCCACAGAGTAAAGGACACCAAGCAGTAAGATGAATAGAACTATAGGATACACAGCTACAAGAGCATCCAGTGGCCAGCAGAGCAGGAGGCTGCCATAGAAAGGTCCAGAGGGCTCCTCAGTCAGATAAGGAAGAGGATCCATGACTTTGAACTGAGGCTGCCTAGCAGAAACTGGGACCCCAGGACTGAAGATGGAAGTCAGAAACTTCCAAAACTATTGCTGGGCAGGACAGAGCGCAGGGCCTCTGTTCACTATGCATGCAGTGTGAGGGGCTAAGACATCCAGTTTCTGTGTGATCTGGACTCAGCCCTATACCCGATTGAAGAGGCCACAACTATCTGGGCAGTCGTCCTCGCGGTCCTGGGACACAGAGGTTGGGATCACCTCCCATGAATGGAAGCAGGAAGAGAACTGGTGAGCCCTGTGCCCAGCTTCCTCCCCAAGCACGATTCTGAACCAACATAAGCTGCTCTCTGATCTCTGCGAACAACAGCCCCTGCCTGGGCCATTCCCTGGAGACACACTCTTCAGCTCTGGAGGCCCAGCCCTCAGCCACCGATGGACCTCAGAGCCACACTCCAACTGGAATTGGTTCCACAACCAAATGCCAGCATAGCAGACCCTGAGGATCTGGACCTGTGCCTCTCACGTGTAGAAGACTGTGCTCAGAGACAGAGACCATTTCCACTTAACCTTTGCCCGTGCATTCTCCTCCCCAACATGTTTTCAAAGCCTCTCTTGTCTCTCACTTAAAAATAATGTTGCTTTGTATCGGTAACCCATTCTTCTTGAAGAAAACCAAACTTTAGTTCACCTTTCCTGGGTCAGAGTTGCTATGGCCACTACCTTTCTTCACTGCCCCGTGTTCGTGGGCAACCCAAGAAAACACCCTATACGCTCTCCTGTGCACAGGCACAAGCATGCTTACACACCCACTCATGCATGCACAAAGAAGTGTGTGCACACATATTATTTCTCAGCATATTTTATGTTCACACATACCACAGGACTACATCCTGGCGCTTAGGGCAGGGTAGCTAAGGGGCCAGAGAAGGGTTCGCTGAATAAAGTTGGGTTCTGCTTCCTCAGCAGGCCTTTCTGCTCTCTGAGAGAGAGCACTCCGTGCAAATTTTATTTCTTCCGATGTGAAAGGAGACCCAGAGGCACGCAGGGATAATTCCATTCTCTTTTTCCTTACAGAAGTGACTGTCATACACAGAGAGCCCTTTCTCATCCAATTTTGTCCCAAAATAAAATAAAAGATGCCGAGAGACCCCACCAACTAAAGAGAAAAGGTTCAATCCAAGCCCATAATTCAATGCCCAGGGAGAGGTAGTACAGATGGGGAACTGGACCGTCAAGTTCATTGCTACATCTATCATGCTGGCCCCTGACCCATCTTACCAAGCTGAATGCCCAGGAATAGGCTGGGTGACCAGGAACAGATTGTCTCATGTGGGCAAGAGATTCTGCTAACGAACTAGTTCATCGCCTGTATCCATCCAGCCCATGGTACCTTTCCTAAAAACAGAACATGTAGTTAGAGGTCTTCTGGTGCTAGAAATAGCCACAGCAGCTCTGGCCCTCCATCCACCTTTTGATGGTCCTGGAGGGTCAGAGTCTCTAGGCACACCATGTCTCTATCCTTCAGTGAAGGCTCAATGGCTCTTGCGTACCTGGAGGCATCTGGTACTTGCTTGGAACTGAACTTCTAGAATGACCCTGAGGAAATCCATAGCTGGTTCTGAAGACCAAGTAGAACTGCACCCTGGCTCTGGTCACCAGTCTGAATGGCCCACCATTCACAGGATAAGATGTGAAGATCCGACCTTGAGACCTTGAGATTCTGTTTCAAAGAACTGAGGTGGGCAGGAGCTTTACCAAGCCCTGTATAGGTTCTAGGAACTCCTTGGGCTTCTAGCTGGGCTTGCACTCTTGCGGGTGCAAGACAGGACCAAGAAGGTTTGCTCTATTTTTCACTCGGGTGTAAGTGTCCCATGATAAAGTCATCCCCTTCCTGCTAGTAGCACTGGCTCCTAACATTTACTTACAAACATATCAGGCATCTTACTGCACATGTGCATCCACTGTATCCTATAAGGGGCCTTTACCTTGAGATTTTCACCCTTAGCAGCTGTTATGTAGACAGCAAAGGGAAGAACATAGATGGGCACCCACATCCCTGCAGAGGGACTGGCCACCATCTAAGCAGAGGTGTGATTCTCCCCATATCTAGAAACTGGGCAATCCCTATGCCATAAAATAGCTTCAGGAAACAAACTATCCGGATCCTCACCCAAGGTGAGCTTCCATCAACATCCTATCTTAGCTACCTCCACTCTCTCCTGCCCACATGAGGAGCCTTGGAGGGTGAGGACCCATACAAAAAGTGCAGAGAGAAGAAAACACTAAGCCAGAAGCTTAGTGCTCCAAGAAAGGTGGTCTACTCATCTCAGCTAAGTTGAGTGGAACATTTGCTTTGCCTTTGGTACATAAAGAGAAGTAAGAGTGTGTCAAGCATCAATCTTAGCCCTGGATGAAGGAGAGAGGGTGGCGGTGGAGAGAGGGTGGCGGTGGAGAGAGGGTGGCGGTGGAGAGAGGCACCAAGAGAATCATAGGGGCTCAGAATCCTCATGTCATTAGGCTGCATAGCAGTCAGGCATGGGACTACTCCTGGCAACTTTACTGGTCCTCTCATTCTTCTCTCATACGTAAAGGATAGGAATTGGTCTTAGAAGATCTATATCTGTCTCACAAAGGGAGGGAGATGTTCCTAAAGTTGATAGGGAAGAAGGAGAAGAAGATGAATAAGGAGGCAAAAGAGAAATGGGTAGAAATGGGAGGCAAAAAGAAGGGGGAGCCAAGAAAGAGGCAGAAGGAGAAGGGAACTGAGAGGCCAATCCAGAGGAAGGGTAATGAATGAAGAGTGAATAGTAAGAGCAGGATGCTGGCATGTGGAGTGCCATGTAGACACCTCCATGCCCCACCAGCCTCCACTAAGTCCCCAGCACTCAACTTTGCGTGAGCAGGACTGAACTGACTCTCCAACCTCTGCAATTTGTGCTAGACAGAGGTGGCTTGTACTATGTACTTTCACAGAAACCAGAGGAAACCTGGAGACACAGGCTCATAGGGCCTGTTCTCTTCATAGGTCTGGGTGGATCTTAAGGGGGCACATCAATTTCCAGTGCTATCTAGGTCACAGAACAGGTTGTTAGGATTAAACTCTAGAGAAAAGGTATGGAGAGAGTGGATCTTATTCTGTCCCAAATGCAGAGGGTCCCCAAACACAAGTGGTCTTGACCACATGTGGGAGTACCTTGTTTTTAGCATCAGAGGTCCCAGTGGTGAACAGCCAGTTCTCAGCCTCAACATCCTCCACCAAGGGTCACCTTCACACAGTCACATGCATAGAGGGCCTAGGCATAAGTTCCTTCTCTTAGGGCATGAGAGAGCTCTTGGACCCAATCTTGCTATGGAAGAGGCTACCTTGATGCCAGGAATGACCCATGGTCTTCTTCACAGCATCCAGATATGGGAGTAGATAACCTGTCCACCACACCAGTAGCTTGACATCATACACAGTCCTATCTCTGCTTTCTTTCTACCCCAAACCTATGTGTTGATGTGTCTTTGCTTCTCCCAAACTGAGAGATCATCCACCAAACACATGACACTTGTCCTTGCTCCCCATGCCATAGATAATACCTCAGAACACGGAACTTTCGAGAATCAGAAATCTTTCACCAAATCTGAGAGATGATTCATTGAGACTAGGGTCTCCCCAGTATATACTCATGAGCTGAGCATTCCCAGGGATCCCTCTGGCCACTCTATCCTTCTATAGAGCAGCTCCCCAGGCTTTTGGGACCTCTGCCTGTGGGAACACTCATAGACTGGCTCATCAGGCCTGCAGCACCTACTTGATGAGAGACTTTAAGGACAAAAGGCAATGCACAGAATGATTAGCTGTGGGGATCTGAGACATTGCCACTTGTGGGCTTTGTTTATTCAGAGGTAAAATGATTGACTTAACACATTCCCACAGAGGATCCCTCTGACACATCCCCTTCCCCGTTGATTTACACCTGCTGCAAAGTCATGCGCTCTCTTCCTCACAGCACGTCTCCAACACTTTGGATGGCCCCTGATCCAGATGTATGTCCCTCACCCTGGCCCTCATGAGAATCCTCGAGCGGTCCCCACACCTTCAGTAAATTGCCAGTCTTCCGTCTTGCACAGATAGGGAGATGTTCAGACTGTGTACTCTGGCCAAGGCTTGCTCCCCTGAAGGATAGAGTGGGAGCAAATTTACTCTGGTTCAGACCAAAGTACCACAGACTGGACAACTTCCATGGCAGCCATGGCAGCTTCAACAGTAGACCTAACCTCTCTTGGTCCAGGAGCCTGGAAGACCAAGGCATTCCACAACTGGTTCTCCTAGTCTTCTCTTGGTTTGTGGATGCCTTCTTCCCATTTCCCTCCTATTCCCTCCAGGGTCATCTCTCGGAATGGATCTGTGTCCTGACCTCCTTTCATAACAGCATTCATTTTAATATTTCAGGACACATCCCCCACCTCCATGGCCTCATTGGAATCTCCATAGAAGCTATGTCTCCCAGCACAGCCACACTCAGAATCCTGGAACTAGAGTTTTGGGATATTTATTTGGGAGACATAGTTGAGCCACTCGCATTGGTAAACAGAACCCAAAATACTTGATTTTTGGTCACCTCAAGAGCATTTTATTAGATAGAAAGGCTGGGAGACCAGGAACTCTCTGGTAAAACAATCATCCCTGGAAAGACCCAGAGGGAAACCCCAGACGTGTTTCAGAGGATCATGAATGTGGATGAGGAGACGGCGTGCATGCGAGACACTCAGTCAATGGAGTGGGTAGAATGTCATCTCTGAAGTCACAGGCATCTGTTGCAAGTATGGACAAAGAGTAGCCATCCATTCAGAACTGGGTTCAGCCACACAGACTCCCAGGCCCTCTCCTCGTTGAGCAATTTCCCCCTCAGTGCTGATGTTAGTTCATGGATTCTTGATTCCCTCATTTCTTCATAAATCCAGAGCCTCATGCTATACTTAGAAATACCAGACCAATGCTGTCTGTCTGTCTGTCTGTCTGGAGCCCCTCAGCCAGCCCGGTACCTTTTCAGTCTTGGTAGGAGACAAGAGAATCGTTTGAAAAGCATGAAGCGTTTGCCTTTCAGGCGATAGATTGACATCCTCTGTGTTTCCCGTTTTTATAACATGGTAAAAATTTCCTCTCCTCTGTCTTTTATCTTCGCATTAATGCAAGATAACTTGATCTTACAAAGTTTAAGGTCTCCTGAAGAACAAATGAGCCATCAAGCCGATCACAAATCTGACATCTTCGGCCCGGATCTCGAAGCCAGAGTTTTATCAGAGTAATCCTGGGAATCACCTAAATTCATCATGCATGCTTCCAAACGTGCCTTTTAAGAGTAAGGCAGACACAATTTACCTGAAGTCTCGTTCCCCTGCTGGTTTATGATGTTCAGACACAGCTCCTGCTGTCTCTTTTCTGTGGCATTTTAAAGGGGTCCTGAGGCTAATGTATCGTCACCGTCTCTGAAGAATACACACAAAGCTCTCAGTGAAGCCAGCCGCACAGACTCCACAGACAGAAGTTCTGGCTCCTTGGCTGTTCTCTCCATTTTTTCCTCGGGGTGCTGGGAGGTCACACATCCCTCTGGGACTTGCTGCAGCCTCCTGGATATTGGCTTTTCCTGAATAGGAAACATTTCCTTTTCTGTTCTGTGGGGCCTGGGATCCTCTGCAGCTCCCTCTCCACCCACCACTGCTCTCTGAGGGCTCAGAATCTTGTGGGGGTGTTAGCCAGCATTCCTGACTCTGCCCTAGGGCAGCTGCATCCCTGTAACCAATGAGAACTGAAGTCATGCCCCAAGTCCCGGCTGAAATCCATCCTCCTGGCCACCATCCCGGCACACTCACAATGTGTCCTTGGTTGATGTGGTTGACCCTGGCAGCTGTATTTTGAAGACACCACCCCCAGACTAATGTCCTTGACTTGTGCATTTGTTACTGTTCTATTGCTGGGAAGACATACTATGACCAAGGCAACTCTTATAAAGGAAAGCATTTAATTGGGACTTGCTTACAGGTGACAGGGTTCAGTTCATTGTCAATGATGGTGGGGAACATGGCAGTATGCAGGCAGGCACTGGAGCAGTAGTTGAGAACTACATCTTGATGCAGAGGTGGGCAGAGAGAGAGCCTGGACCCGGCATGAAGTTTTAAAAGCTCAAAGCTTGCCCCGCCCTGCCCCACCCTTGCCCCGCCCCCACCAGTGACACACTTCCTCCAACAAAGCCACACCCACTCCAAGGCCACATCTTCTAAGTGTTCCAATCCTCAAATAGTGGCACTCCTTGAAGAGTGAGCATTCAAGTATAGGAGTCTAAGGTGACAATTCTTACTCAAATCATCACAATTCCCAAAACTAAAGCAAGGCCTTACACATGGAGAAAGGATCAGGTGACTACTCTAGCCCTCCATTGCTGGTCTTCGCTGGCTCTTCTACAAAGTTCATCCTCAGAAAGTTCATCCAAAGCATTCTCATCTGACTGAGGCTATCTGACAGGCACTTCACATTGTGACTGCTCTGGTTTACCCTTGAGCCTCATGGTAGCCGAACTTCTTTCCAAAGCCACCACAGGACTGTCTCTGGAGAGGAACACTTTGGATCCCGTCATCTTGGATCCCTCCCATAGTGCTGGCTCTGCAACAATGATGAGGTAGATGGTGGGGGTGGTGATGATGAGAGGGACATAGCCCTATCTCTCTATGGGCTGTGGATACCTAGGGGCAAGCCCACTGAATGCTGATAATTTTGTGTTCTGCCTCTCTCTGCATCCACACAAAAGCGTGAGGATGTGTGATCCTGGGGTCCTATATCCTGAGACTCGAGTATGGCATCCTGGGCCCAGAGATCTGAACATGAATTTGGAAACTTGAGCTTGAGACCAGGACTGGAGTCCTAGGTTCTGAGTCCTGACTTGTAACTTTAATTTTTTTAGAAACTATTTTTAATGATGGTTCTTAAGTAATTTAAATACCCTTTAAGCCTACCACCCACGAGAGGTAGTAGGAAAGAAAGGATATGGGGGAAGCAGACCTGTTTAGAAAGGTTCTTTGGAGCACCTCCCATCTGTGTGGTCTGGAAACTGGCAGTTCAGTGCACAGGTCAGCAGCAGCTGCAGCTCCATCCATGCACATACACTTCACATCACCAGTCCAGTTCATAGAGTCACGTTAGCAACAGCAGTGGCAGGACTGAGCAGAGATAGCCAGGCCTCAGCCTTGGCTAGAGTTGGCAGGAGGGACCCGGAGGGATACCGGGAGAAGTTCTCAGCTGTGCCTCTCTCAGGGAAGTGAAGATTGGCAAAGGCACAAGACCCACAAGTGTTGTATAGCTAGCTGTCCTAGCAAGCCAAGCTCAGCCTCTGTTACTATCCACTGAGTCCTATTTATACCCTCCAAACATCACATGTCCTTCTTAGGTCTTGTCTCAGCACATCCATCTGTCTCAGCTGACATCACTCTGTCAATCGGCCCAAGTCTGTGGAAGTGGCAAACGATAAAAGTCTGCAAACCACTAGAAGTTTTTGGATGCATTTCTCTCTATGGAGTCCCAACAAATGTAGCTCAACCACATAATGTAAGGTGAACCAATACAAGTATTGTTAGCAAAGACTCCTTCGTTAAGTGTCTTTTCATGTGCTTGCTTTAGCAGAACATCGTTTCTCCTGTGTCTGCTTTAGCCAAATGTTCCTTCACAAGTCTGCCCTTAGTCTTTCACCTATGTACACTTCAGCTCAATGTTCCTTCACGTGTTTGCCCTGGCAAAATACCGTTCAACCAACTTTCCAAAGAACCCTTAAGTTTTCACTCCACTGAGTCACAAGTTGGACACTTAATCCTGAGTCTTCCCTGAATCATGAGGCAGGAGCCTAGGTCCTAAAGTCTAAGAGTGAGGTACAACCAGACTAGGCAAGCCAATGCCATGATGGACACAGTGCTGTTGGTGCTGGCTCAGCCAAGCAGAGTCTACTGCAGCTGATGGAGAAGGAGGTGGAACAAGGGTCATTTCATCAACGCAAGGTGGCCCCTGGCTACTGCACCCTCACTGCTGAGCAGGGTAGGTAGACAGACTTCTTGCGCTGCTCCACCTCCCCTCCAAGGCATGTGGCCTTGAGGCACCTGTCTGACTCCCACCCAAGATGCCCTGAAGCATGGTGGCGTTCCAGGAGGATGTTGAGCTGGTGGGTGTTCTTGTGTCCCTCTTCATTCAGTTGAGGATGATGACGATGAGCAGCTGTTGTTGGAGGCCATTGATGTGCCCTTAGATAGCATCACCCTCCCTTGGTCATCATGTCTTAAGACCTGCATCAGCATTTTTAAACCCGTGTGTTGGGTCCTGAGTTCTAAGTTCGAGTCCCGATATCTCAGCCTAAATCCAGTCCTAAGTCCTGAGTTCTTGCTCATGTTACTAGCCCATACAGACAAACAACAAGTGACACTAACTTAAGAGCTCCCTGTGTGTTAACAGCTAATACTCCCTACTCACTATCTCTTTGTCCTAAATTTGCCCATAACCCATGGTCACATGTGAGTATCATTTTGTCTTATGAGAAAGGGGCAGAACTTGGCTGATTCCCTAAGTCCTCAGCGTTCTCCAGCAGACATCTAGAAAGGGTGGAGTCAGGCCCATATTCCTAGCTCTGTCTTACTCCCTGTTCCCAGCAGAGGCAGAGTCTGCAGAGTACGCCCTTACTACAGGGCTGCCCTAGCCTCTGCAGCACCAACACTCCCAGGAAGGCAGTCACCAAGGACAGTATGTGCATTGTACTGTTCAAACTGCCTCCCCAGAGCTTGGGCATGCCCAGTTCTGAGGGTGAGGAAAGAATATAGACTGACCACACGGCTTCTGTGCCACCATTAGCCTCAGTTACCAGCATCTCCATGAGGAAAAATTGGTTATATGATATTGAGCCCTTGGAGCCAATAACCTGAAAGAGAGAAAGAGAGAAAGGGAGGGAAAGAAGAGAATAAGAAAGCAAGAGTTCTCTCTTGAATGAGGAGAGTGAACCTAGACTATAGGGGTGTCCACTATGTTCATGGGGGCTCTTGGTGATAAAAGGCACGAGGTCCCTCTCAGGTGTGGTGAACACTGCAGCTGCCAGTAGCTCCAGCCTTATTTAAACTTTTTCCATGTAAATAACCGGCGGTCATAAAAAGGAAAATTGCATTTGCTTTGAGTGGGCAGAAGATACATTTAAGTCAAAATGAGGAATATTCTGGGAGCGTGGCGTCAGCCCATGAATAACAACACTGTATTACTCTTTTTTTTTCCCAGGCGTTCAGCTCGGCAGTGCCATTTGTCCTTGCATACCAATGCAACAAATTATGTTATTTAATGAAAAATGACCCAGCATTGCTTTAGAGGCAAACTCACCATGTCTTGGTGACATTATCATTAATGCATCAGAGCCCATGGATCAGCTGAAGTCTGACTGTGCCCAGAGGAAGGGAGTGAATCACGGTCCTTCACACCCTGCAGGCTCAGCACAGACACGTGGGTGCCCACATGCGGCAGATCTTTGGGACTTTTGAGGAGCACCAGCCTTGTATTGGCAGCTGCCCTGGGCTGTAAGCATCCAATCATATGCTGGAGCTCACGGGAGCACATAGCCCTGCATCCAGCAAGCTTTCCTTCCCCAACCATAGGCACAGGTGGGAAGTGAACACCTCACACATCATACAATGCAGAAATGTAAACAAAAGAACACACCATGGTCAACAAAGACGGGCTCAATGTGACAGGAAGCCAGCTCAGAGATGGTTGAATGGTGGCCTTGATGCTATGGACACATTGCACAGTCATGTCCTCTATCCTAGTTCTGTACACGGAAGGTATGGACTGTCCCGGCGGTAGCATGGGAGTTCAGTGAACCCCAGTCAGTGCTTCTACACTGATATATTGTTCTGCATTGATACCTTTCCACATCTAGGTCTGGACCACACTGTAAGTCAGGGTGAGGGTAAGGTAAGTTTGAAGGATGGTAGCCTTGGGGAGTCCTGATGGGGTAGGAGACATGGCAGAGACTATATTGATTCTTATAGCCATCTAGAGGCAACTTCCTACACATCTGTCAGGGGTATCGTCAGAAAATACAGACCTCATCTCTTGTCTCCATTTTCCCTGGAACATGACAATGCAGAAAGTCCCCACTGGACATTGGGGAGACCCAGGGGTCCTTTCTTGTCCTGACCAAGTGTGCTGGTTGGAAAGACCATGATTTACAGTGCACTAAAGTCAGTCTTTCCAAGAAGTCCTTAGTGGCTTTTGACAAAAGAGCAGAAGTAGAGGAGGTGAGTGCCCAGACTGGAGTTCCAGGGCTCCAAGGCCCTCCCAGAAGATGAAGCCAGCCTGTATCCCTGTATCCCTGCAGCGTAAGGCTGGTTTAGAGAAACTTACACAGTCGGTCATAAATTTCCACCACCAGAGTATTTTTCTTCAATAAGCATTCGGATTTATGGGTGATCATGAATATCTCTCAACAGATGTGAGTCCGAGCTACAGAGATGATTAAGAAGAATTCAAATTGTTAATGAAACCGCTGACCTAGGCTAGGCAGTAAAATCAGATGCCATCCAGCCCACTTGTCTTGCCTGTGACTCTGCCATCAGCTACGATGGGAACTTCATGCTTCTTGCAGAGCCAGCTAAGACCCTAGGAGATGTCCTTGCCCTGGGAGTCTCACAGCCACAAGCCTGACCTTAGGGATAGTGTACTGCACCAGCTAGCAAAACAACATGCTGGTACTGTGATGTCTAAAAAAATCCATCCCTGTATGTTCCAATGTCCATATGAGGAGAAGGAAAGTGAGTGTTGAGGTGCAACACACACACACACACACACACACACACACACACACACACACACACACCACGGCTCGGCCTTTTAGTTACATTGAGTCACCCATGATCATATAGTTAACCCCTCTGCCATGTTTCTGTAACTCTATTGATTCATCAAATTGTACTTGTATTTAATGGTTTCTTTGGTAGTTGTTAATACCAATCGGGGATGAAGAGATAATTGTTCATGCCTCCACAGGAAAAATCATGAAACATAGTTGGAAGAGAGAGAGAGAGAGAGAGAGAGAGAGAGAGAGAGAGAGAGAGAGAGAGAGAGAGAGAGAGAATTATGCTTATCCCGGTATCCCCGTGATAGGTGATAAGACATGCAGCTAAGGCTGGTCTCTCTAAGAGTAGAGCATCCTGACACACCTACCTTTCACACATAGTTCAGATGGTGTGCCTCTTTGTTGTAACAGCAGTTGTAGGCTCCTCCTAATGAGTGATAAGATGTGTAATAAAGACCAAGGCATCTAAGAGTAAAGCATCCTTGTGGCAAGTGATAAAATCCCAGGGTGGCCATCTCTCTCTCCATGGTATGATGTGGCATGCCTCCCTGATGATTGAGATCTGCTGGGAAACTACATGGATGAGCCCCTAGACAAGTAGAGGACATTTTGCAGTCTCTGAACGTAGCAACAATAGGACAAGAGCAAAGTAGGCTGTAGCAGAAGTTGTGTGGCATTTGCTGTGGGTGATAAGACATGCGACAGAGGCTCAGCTGTTTCTCAGAAGAACCTTGTCCCTGACCATCCCCCTTACCCACCTCTTATTTTGTATAAAGACAGGAGAGGATAGGGAAAATGAAGGAAAGAGTAGAAATTAGATTGCCAAAGAGCCTTTCCTGAGATCAAAGCCATTGGGTCCTATAGAAATTGGAGAGTGAAGAGGTAGAAAATGAAGTAAGAGAAGGGAGTCCTTGGATCTGTTCTTTAATATAGAGAAAGAGAAATTTATGATTCAGCATGAAGATAAGAGGTCTTCTTAATAACGGCCCAATACAGGAACTACGGTATACATCTGAGCTTCTGAAATTGGGAGACTCTTAAATAAGAATTGAAGAGCCCCTCCCCCTGGCTTGTGAGACTGTGGGAGCTGAAGTAGTCAGGATCAGTCTGGGCTGTGAAAACATCTGACTGTACAAAAGTCCCATGACCTGAAACATACAAATGATATCATCAGTACCTAACAAACTGGCTCATGGGAGCCACTTGGACACTTGGTTGTCACTGTCCAAGGTCTCTGTGAATATCAGAGAATGGAAAACAAGAGAAGATGGACATCATTGCTAGGGGGCAGGGATTTGGCATGAAGAAGGTGGTACTTGATACCCAGCTCACTTTCTTTCTTTTTAAAGAATTACTTTTAGCCTTAGGTTTTTTTTATTTTCTGTGTGCATGTGTTTTGCCTGTGTGCATTTGTAAGGACTATGTACATGCCTGGTGCCCATGGACACGAGAAGAAGGACTAATTCCCTCACTGCCTGCAGCCAGTGTTCCAAGACTAAGCTGCATAAATCATGGCCATGTACCCCATCTGAGTGGCAATGTCTAGAAATGCAAATCCCGAACCCTGGGTAATCAGGAAGCAACTGGTGACCTCATGAAGACACAGAAATGGAAAAGGCAGAGGTCCAGGAGACTCCTGCAGACTCTGGAGTTGCCTCTGTCCCCACTGTATAAGGTTCGAGTTCCAGCATTCAGAGAACTTTATTTTTGTCTCAGGGATCCAGAGAACAGAACAAGGGCAAGTCTAGCCCGGGTAAATCCCACTGTACCTTTGATTATTGGTCTTATTTATTTATTTATTTATTTATTTATTTATTATTTTGTCTGCTTAACACAAACCTAGAAGTGTGCTGAAGGAGGGAATTTCTATTGATGAATTGCCTCCATGAGAATGCCTGTATGTCTGTGGGGGCATTTTCTTGATTAATAATTGATTTAGGAAGGTTCAACCCACTGTGGGTGGTACCAACACTCAACAGGTGGTTCTGGATTCTACAAGAAAGGAGACTGAGCAAGCCATGGGATGCAAGCCAGCAAAAGATGTTCCTCTACAGTCTCTTCTTCAGTTCCTGCTCCCCATTTCCTACTTGAGTTTCTGTACTAACTTCCCTCAGTGAAGTGAAATAAACCCTTTCTTCCCCATGTTGCTTTGGTCAGAACATTTTATCACAGTAATACAAAGAAAACTAGGACACAAAGAAATTGTCCTATTCAAAGCATCTAAATTCACCTTAATGGATTATCAAGTCAGGGACTTTTCAGAGATGTAGCTCAGACTGTCTCCCCATGACAAGACTCTGCTGTTGGAGACTTCTCTAGATAAAGAGTTGAGATGTCCCCCAAACTTCATGTGTTGAAAACTGTTTCCTGTGAAGCACAGCTCAGAGATGGCCTTCAGCAGAGACAGAACTGTGTGGGTTCTGACAGAATCAGGTATCAATCCCAAAATGTGTTCGTTGGTCCACTGGAAGGTGACAGAAACCACATGGATGAGTCTATTGGAGGAGGTGTTACTGGGTCACATCTTTCAACAATATTCCTTTCTCTGCTTCCAGGTCTAAAAGCAATAGGCCAACTGACTTTGAACTAAAACCATGAGTCAAAATGAGCCTGTAATAGTCAATGTCTCTCAGGCACTCTGTCACAATAGCAAAGTGATGACTAATATGGGAACCATGTGTCAGTGCCCAGAGGTCTGCCAAGTCCATTATGCAGGTTTTACCAAGCAAGCAGTCTAACACCAATCTCCCTTTGATGTTTTACCCTATAGTCTTCCCTCCCATGATGCTATGCTCTGCAATCATTACCCTTTCTACCAAGGTGATCTTCCCTGAAGTCTGAAGACTGTGAAGTAGATGGGCTCAAGCCTCATATTGGGACCCCTGAATAAAATCAGATTAGAACTCTGTAGCTTGAGTCCTGTCATGATGGCCGGTGGCAGAGCCAGGCCCCTAGGGAAACAGAGTAGTTAGAGAAGCTCTAGTCCAGAGAAGACTTGAGTAGGTGAGCTAAGGACTGTGCAGACCTGACAAGTAATGCGGGATCGGGCTTTGTGGGTCACCGTGACTCACTCAGCACTGAAAAGTTGAGACATCAAGGAATGGCCAGGCCTCCATACACAGTGATATCTTCACACATGGCTACGTGACGAATGAATTTTTCCAAGTCCTGCATCCTAAAAGAATCTACAGATAAACTTGGTGGTCACATTATATTCAGTATAAAGAATGTCTTGCCACTATTGGCACATCTAACAGAACTGGGCCATGGAGGCCAGTGCTCACCCAGCTAAGTCAGCCTCAACGTAGCCTTACCCTTCCACTGCACTTTCTTGCCTTTTGAGGACTGCCTGTACCAAGAACACCAGGATTGAGAGGAATACTAAAATCAGGCATAGGAATGCAGAATGAAATAGGACTCTTCCCAAACAGAGGAGAACAAATTACAAAGAGCTGTACTTCACAGGTCAGGGAAGGTTTTCTGAACAGGTCCAGGATTCTCTGGTAGGAGCACAGCCCTGGGGCTGGGGAGGTCACATGGAAAGGCAGCTCTATTCACTGACCTGTGCTGAAGTTGACCTCCACTGGAGGATAGAGAACCAGGCACTTTCCAAACATAACTTTAATGGGTACCAAGGCAGAAAGTAGAGAGGGCCCTGTGCTCTGGGATGCAACTTACTGACTACACTTCCTCTTGGAAGCCAGGAGGAGAGGCTCTGCTGGAGGTTGGGGAAATGGCCTTGGATCTAACACATTTCCAGAGTAGAGGAAAAGGGCAGAAAGAGACACTCAACCAGTCAGTCCCTTACCTCTGCCCACCAGGGCCCCAGAGCAGTGCCGGGCAGTGGGTGATATATTCTCATTCCCTGCTATGCTTATTTTTGTCCTCTTTGACTATTTTAGGAAGCCGATTCTTAGATCAGCAATTAGAGATGTCACTTGTGCTTTTGGGAAGGGGGAATAATTCGCTAGGTCTATAATTGAGAATAGTAATCAAATCCGTTGACGACTCCAGTGAAACTAAAATGATAATTAATTTTAAGTTTCTGATGGAATGTATAATATTTATCTATTTTTGAACTTTTTACTGAGTAGCAATAAGCACTGACTATGCCTTCCGTTTTTATCTGATTTCTATAGTCAACATCAGGTTTCTTTCTTTCTTTTTTTTATTTCTTGTTATATTTTGCCCTCATTAAAAGTTTTCTTAGGGAGGGAAGAAACTGCAGAAGAGCAAACTTGGGGTTTACCCCACTCACAGCACCTGATTAGGAGATGGTTATACCGGTGTTTGATTTCCCAAGCCTCAAGAGCTTCAAGAAGCAGGTGTAGTGAAAGGGAGAAAAGGCCTGAGTGGTTCAAACAAATGAGAAGCATTCAGATAGTTCTAGGAAGGCCGTGTAGGGGCAAGGGGTGCCTTCCAGATACAACTAGGAATTCGCAGTGTCAACACTGAAAATCTTATGTCCTGGCCTATGTCCCAACACCTATGTGTTTCGTGGTTACACAGGACAGGATGCTGCCCATCCACAAGTATGCACTGGCCAACTCAAGTGGCTGGGCCTGTAGCACAAAGAGACATAGCCTCCCTCAGTGTGGAGGCCAAGGTCAAACTATCTGCACAACAGGTTCCTTCCTAGATATCCTAACTCCTAGACATCATTGCCATGCCCGCATACAACTGTTGTTCTGCACACGTATCTGTGTGTTTAGTTCCTCCTCAAAAGAACACCAATCATGTTGGGTGAGCAGCAACCCAAAGATCTCACTTTAACTTAATCACCTCTGCTAAGACCCCATTTCCACCAGAGGGAAACACAGTGGTTTAAAAATTTACTGTTGGTTTAAGGGTGCACAGGCTAGCCCACAGTAGATGCCAAAGGGCAGAGTAGACACAGGCATACTCACGTCTCTTCAACAGGGTTATAGAAATGTAGAAAGCAGGTATGACAAAGAGACTGAGAGGATATTCTGAAAGAACAGCTGTGCCCCTATTGGGGTTCCAAGGTGGCAGGAGCCCTGAAGGATACTTCTTTGGTATTCATTGTGAGTTTTTATGTCACAAAAAATGACATCCTATGGGAAGCACACATAGACTGGCCATCTGCTGAGAGTTGGGACTCAGCCCAGGAGACAGACAGGACTAAGAGGATGAGGAGATGAAGACTTTAGAGTTGAGGCCAGGCCACAGGTACATGCAGAGCCTCGCCAGTGAGTGACAGAAGCTGTTTTAAGTTCAGTCCCAAAGGCTTGGTGTCACTCTACAGCCAGCTTAACTGGACTTGGCACTGTAGGCTGAGCCTAGCTCCTGGCCAGTGCTTAGAGCCCTGGGAATTCCTGAGTTATGGAGTGGGGACACTGGGGGAAGGCTATTTTGGACTCCAGGTCCTGCATAGGTCTGAACCTTTGCAAATGTATAGGGCCATAGCACATAGCCCATGACTTCCTTGTTTTCCTAGGGAACTGGCTCTAGTACGAGCCAACATGACAAGACCCAAGCTATAGGACCATAAACTCTGTTTCATCCAGGGCCCCAATGTGTTACAGTTGCCTCTGCAAGCTGGAGGGGGTATTTTGAGGGTAAGGAGTTGAAGTTGCTGCCAAGGCATCCCCAGGTTGTACACCCAAGCAACCTGGTTCCAGTGGTTTCCAGTACATGGGGCTCAGTCTCCAACAGAGAGCACTCCAAATGCCTTCAGTCTTCACTCCCAAGTGCAGGGTCTCCCATTGCACCGAAAGCTAACACTTCTCCATGGAGTTCTCTATCCAAGGTAGCAAGATGGCTTTTAGAAAGAATAAATGAGCCGCAAAATTCAGATGTCCAAAACCAAAACGTGTGTGTGTGTGTGTGTGTGTGTGTGTGTGTGACAGACAGAGAGACAGAGACAGACAGACAGAGACAGAAACAGAGAGAGCATGCACGCACACCATGTATGTATAGTCTCACAGTATCTACCCTAACTGATCACCATCTACTTCGAAGGGTCCATGCAGCCTTATAAATGAATGATTTTATAAGGTAGCTGTTAATTATGTCTGTAACATAACATTAATTACATTTCAGTGTTTGCTTTTCAGCAAGGAAAAGGTTCGATTCCTACCTTTTGATTCAGCTTAGTGCTCCTTTGCTTCTCACCCACAAGGAGCCTGGGCCTTGCAGTATTTGAGGTTGATGCCTCCCCTAGATTTCTCACGACTGAGCATATACAAGCAACAACTTAACAGGGGACCCAGACAAGGGAGTTGGGATCTTTCCTTGTAGACAACACTTGCCACCTGCAGCTTCTGCCAGCTTGCCTTACCCTCAGCCACAGAGTGCCTTTACATAGTGGCTGTTGGCAGAGGAGTCAAAAGAGAGACATGGAAGAGGTTTAGAATGAACAAAAGTCTAATTTGCAATTATTAATCCTTAGGGCAGTAAAAGTACCTGACCTGCCATGAGCGCTACCTTCCCGGTGATAGCAGGACACATTTGGACATTCTCAAACCACAGAACTCAGTACAATCAGGGGTGGACCCAGGGATCTGTGGTGTGCTCAGGCCCTTCCTGGTTTCCTATGTTCCAGTTCCCACACCATAAGGATCCTTTGCATGTGGGGTCACCAAGTGCATGCTACGAAGGCGGCTTGGGGTGGGGAAGCACATCCAGCCCCAAACACTCTCTTGGACACCCAGGCTTTGCAAGCCTGAGCCCCACAGTATCTAGCTTGAAGGATTGGGTGTAAACAAAGCTAGTGGGAAGAACTTCCTGTCTGTATTGGGTGCTCGGCCACTTGTGCTTGGTGGTGACACAGCTCATACTGAATCTTGGCCCCATAGCAGCTCCAGCAGTTTCCAGGGACAGGGCCTTGGCATGTAATAACTTCTAGAGTGGATGGGGACAGATACAAGGCCATGTTGAGACTGCTGTTGTAGAGGGTTAGACTCTGAGATTTCCAGCAATAACCAATGGGATGTGAGATGATAGGGATGCTGACCGAATGATGGAGCAAGACCAGAGACCTAATCCCCTACCAAGGTAGAGGGAGGGGTTGTATCTGGCAAAAATAAAAAAAAAAAGGGGACACACTGTGTCTCTCCTTTGGCTTGATAAGAACCTCATTGGTCCAGCATAACTTTTCTTTGGCTCTCCTCCACATTGCTGGTGCCTTGTAGTATGGCAAGATGATGGTCTATCTATGTTTGCCACAACTGTGCAGATACAAGCCACAGCCTAGCAGAAGAGGACCTAAGACGTGGAGTCAGGATCTCTTCCTGTAGCCAATAACAGTCATTGTTCTGCCCTGGCCTCCTACAGCAAGTGAGGAACAGACACTTTTGTCCTGGGCAGCGAGAGCCTTTCATCCACAGGGCCCAGCCACTAATCACCATGGCCAGACCTCCTACTCCCACCTCGGCACAAACATGTCCTAAATCCAATTGATAAGATGTAAAACATTGCCTCCCCCACCTTCTGTTCACAGGCAGGTCAAAAATAGGTGACGTTCATTGCATTACTTGGCATAAACATGATTTTAATAATTACCATGGGCCAGAGCCTGTGCCTGCTCCTGAATAATGAGCATTGAATTCTATTATCACACAATATTAAATATCTTCCAGTTCAGCTCTTGCAGCAGGCTGGCACGGAGACGCCCGTGGCACACGCCATCCCTCCATGGAGCATCCCGTCTGAGATGAAAAATCTCCACGCCTCTACTGAGGTCCTGCCGATGTAGCATCCTGCAACCATCCAAGGGGGTTGACTTGAATTTCTAATGATTTGAGGTAGTTTTCTTATTCGCTGAAGATATAATTATTCCGTACCCGAAAAGAAAATATGACAATATCTTTGCCTTTGAATGGTTCATTTATAGGTCTTTTATGCACAGTCAATGTAGGGAAGCCTTTAGATCTGCTGTGTTGGTGAACTGCCTCCAGCTGCAAGCCAGAAGGGGGAGGGAGCTTAGATACCCCACACACCCATTCACAGTCCTTTTATCTTTTCGATGGAGGCAGAGAAGCTGGGAGGGTTTTACTGCCTCCCTCGCAGTTACCTTAATAATTTAAGAGACCTTGGTAACACGTGTCAACTCTACATTTCAAATATGAGCCTCCTGAAGTACATTCATTCAGTCAGTTTGATTCACTAGCCTGCATGGCCATGAAGAGGAGGGAACGGCTGCTTATAAGATGCTTAGCCTAGAAAGACTCAGGGCCCCTCCTCTATACAGAATTAGCAAACACAGAACCATCTCTACACTGAGATTTTACTAAGTGCACGGTGTAGACCTTTCTCTTAAGTGATGTTAAACAAGGACTTACTTGGCAGCAGACCTGTGAATGTATTCACAATGCATATCGATGTACACACTCAAGAAGAAGAAAAGTGAAATGACACTGCTGGATGCCATTTTCTGGTGTTGGGCCCACACAAACCTTAGTTGGCACACAATTTCAATACTGTATTCCATAAAAGGATAAAAATCTAAGCGTGAAAGATATGAGTATTATGACATAATTCTTCAAGAAAAGTCATGAGGAATGTATGTCATAGAGCTTAAAGAATTTGCTTCTGACCACAAGGCCAGGTTTTGTGAGACCACAGCAGGCAGAACTCCCTGATGCAGCTCCATGGTTCCTCCCAGAAGAACCTATGTGGGTTTCTGGGACTCTCCTGCACAAGTGTCCAGAATCTACCTCCTAAAGCATCCTGTGCCTTTTACTTTCTTGCATATTACAATAGTTTCCATGTGTACCCCAAGCCCTGCTAATTAGACATATCTCTGTATATTATATACAAATGTACACATATGCACATACATGTAGTATACATGTGTATGTATGTATGTATGTGTGTGTGTATGTGTGTGTGTGTGTGTGTGTGTGTGTGTGTGTGTGTGTGTGTGTGTGTGTGTGTGTGGTTGGAGAGTGATGTTAGGGGTCTTTCTTAATTGCCTCATCTTATTTTTTAGACAGGGTCTCTCACTGAACAGAGAGCTTCCTGATTCATTCAGCTGGAGCAAAAGGCCAGCAAGCTCCAGGGCCCCTCCTTCCAGTCCAGCCCAGTGTACAATGGTGGCTGGATCCCCAAGGGGAAGAGGAGACCCAGGCTGGCTAGTATGTCTCTTGGGAAGATGCCTACTGTGTGACTGAGTAGTACTATTATTGTTCCTTTCTACAAAGAGGCTGATGCATGGTCTCTGACCAGAGATCTTTAAATGCAATAGAGAACACAGGTACCATGAAATTGCATTTAGTAACAGATACCCAGCATGGCATGGCTGCTATGAAACATTGAAACAAAAACTTCTAGTTTCTTTGGAAAGTTCTGTCAAATGATGGTTTGCTGGTGCACACAGGTGAAAGGATGTCTTGCTAAATAAAGCAAACATGCAAAAGACTATTTTCCTGCAGCAGACACAGTTGAAAGAATGTTTTGATATAGCAAACACATGAAAGAACTCGGGATGAAGGAGTATAAATTTCACCCCACAGACAGTGGGAGACAAGCACCGAGCTTTGGTTTGGTTTGCTCTGCCTCACTATTCTTCACCAAAGATATATACGTATTGGTTCGCCTTGCATGGTGTTGTTGAGCTCAACTTGTAGTAACGTCACCATTGAGAGAAACTCATCCAAGAACTGCTTGTGAGTTCCTCTGGCAGCTTAACATCTCTTAGGCAGGTTGTCAAGCCTGGCAGTTTCTTCAGGATTTAACTAAAGTTGCCTGGTGTCTGCATGCTGAAAGGACTGGACTTTAGCTGCTGGTTTGTACCTGGTGTCTGCCTGCCTACAGGTCTGGTCTGCAGCTGCTGAATCGTATATTTGGTGTTTGCTATGGGACTGAACTGCTGAGAAATAAGATCAAGCCTGTCCCCAAAGAACTATTGCTGAACAGGTCTACTTCCCCGATATTCTAATAACTTTTCTTGTCCACTAAC
Source organism: Rattus rattus (assembly GCF_011064425.1). NCBI lineage: Eukaryota > Metazoa > Chordata > Mammalia > Rodentia > Muridae > Rattus > Rattus rattus. The sequence goes on from NC_046154.1 coordinate 256,827,215, forward strand.
TCTGCTGGGTGGTGGACTAGAGGAGATATTGAACCCTTATTAAAAGTAGGCTGCAGGAGTTGGGGATTTAGCTCAGTGGTAGAGCGCTTGCCTAGGAAGCGCAAGGCCCTGGGTTCGGTCCCCAGCTCTGAAAAAAAGAACCAAAAAAAAAAAAAAAAGTAGGTTGCAAAACCTGTATGCCTATAGGGCACCCAATGAAAGAAAATCTCACAGTGGTCTCATGAAGGCCTCCAGTTCAGGCAGCGGACCATACTGTCCATGAAACAGATTGGCATCCTATAAAAACCTGTGTATGATCTGTGTGAATGGAAGAGTCCTGGGTCAAGTAAGTAAACAAGTCCATTTTGAATCACTCAAAGTTGTATCCCTTTAATCAATTTCTAGACACCAGCCTGCATAGACTTAAGTCCTTTGAGCAAAGATGGGTATGGCCAAGAGAGGAGGAACCAGTTACACTGAAGAAAAGGACACAGACAACCCTTTTCCTAGTCACACCTAGAGAGCTATGGGCTATCACCAGCATCACTGTGCTTTGGGAGGAAGGACCTATCCAGTGAGTTTGCTGACCTGAAAATCCAGTGTGGACTCCATCTGCTGCCAGGGTTTGTCGAGGAGGTCAGGAAACTGAAGAGTAAGCTCAGGACCATATTGTTGCATTTAGCCCTAAAGGTAGCCCATTCATCCTGTGGTTACTCTTCAGATGCCAAATTTCGACAGACATTCAAGTATGTAACCCAACACTCATATTGGTCCCTAAGCTGTGTTGTGAAGCTTATCAAGGTAGAAAAAGCCAGCGGAAGTCCCAGGAGCTGCCTCTACCAAAACAGTGCATGCTCCCAGAGGGGCTGCAAGACAGACCAGAGAACATAGGTAATGATTCCCACAAAAAATTCAAATTCTCACCTAGAGGACAGTGAATTACTGTGAATGACCGTGAGCCTCACTAGGACACTCCTACTGCAATTTCCTAGATTGGTACAATGAACACATCTCTTGATCTCTACTTTGACATATATCTTTTCTCCCTCTTTGTCTCTAAGGACACCAGGGGTGGTATTGTCAATTGGCCATCAAAGCACCTATATCGTCCTTCCTCAAGGGAGTATCAACTTTCCAGCCAGGTGTCATTTAGTCCTCAAAGATCCAAGTCACCTTTCTCTTCCATGAGCCATCGTGCTGCTATTGCATGAGTAACATCATGCCGTGTAGATTTGTTGAGCAAGAAGAAGCAACTGGCTTAGGCCTTTTAATAAACTATTTCATGCTGGAGGGTGGGAAATGCCTGTGATTAGAATTTTCAGAGGACAGTCACAGACAGAAAGTTCCTTGGAACCCAGCGAAATGGGGCGTGCTAAGACATGCCTCCTAAAACAAGGGAAAAGTGGCAGGACATGGGCCTCCCTTCAGTACAGACTGAGGTGTGGTGTCTTGCCAGCCTCTTTGGATTCTGAAGCCATATATTCCTCACATGGCGTGGTGTTTCTGGCCTGTTGTGAACCAAACCAAGACTTCAAGCTTCCAGCGTGGCTTAAAGCACAGGAAGGTTTGGATGCTCTCTGCCTCTTCATCCTGTGATGCTTTGGAAAGGCAAAAAAAAGCAAAGGTGCTATTGGGTGCCTGGACCAAGCTCTGGGAGATAATGTCAAAGGGTACAGCTTGAGGACTGTGGAGCATTGGCCCATGTCCTTGTTAACTCTTAATTGTCAATTTAACATAGCCTAGAATCCTTTGAGTAGAGAGTGTTCATTATGGGATTCCCCAAATCAGATTGGTCTATGGCATGGCTGTTGGGATATGGGGTGGGGGATGGTGTTGATGACACAGTGATATAAGAGGGTTCATCCTATTATGGGTAGTCAGGTGGTGCTGTGCTGTACAAGCAAGCTAGTTAAGTATATATTTAGGAGCAAGGCAGCAAGCACTCTTCCTCCATGGTTCATGCTTCAAGTTCCTGCTTGAGTCCATGCCCTGACTTTGCTTAATGGTAGAATATGACTTGGAAGAAACACAAGCCCAGCAAACCTTTTCCTCCCTGAGTCACTTTTGATCAAAGTGCTTTTCCACAGCAACCGAACAAAACTAGTGGAGTCTGCTATGGGGACTTTAGTGGATCTGGACTTGATGCTAGGCTGTGCTGTTACTCTATAATGAAATGTCACACAATTTGAATGTTAGTAGCCTCCAAATCACAAAGGTGGACACACCTAGCTGGGCATTGTCATTACATAGATGTATATAAACAGTACTGGCCTCGCCAGCTCTGGAGGCACTGTAAAGTCGCATCACGAAGTGGTGCACAAGCCATTAGGCCATTCAGACTAACACCTCCCTTCTCCCAGCCTGTTTCCTCAGGAAATTCTATGTGTTCAGAGAGAATAAAGCTCAGCTGGGACTAGAGCTGATTCTGCACACTGTGCAGGGGGCACCTGGAAGCGGACAGTTGCAGTGTGTGGCTGCTTCTGAGCATCTTTGAGGACAATCGCAAAGGGAGCTCTTCCTACAAAGAGGGCATGGAGCAGGGCAGATGGTTGTGCAGTTTGAGTGGAAGTTGACACACCCATGTGTGTATTCACACTCCAGGCTCTGGACTTGGGCCAATGGTCTGACGAGAGTAGGGTTAGTCAGTTGGTCAGTGACTTGGAAGATGCTGCTAGAAGCTGGTACCTGGGAAATCTAAAAGCAGCCATGCTCCAAGTGGACAAAAACTATGAGGACATCTGTGTCTTGTGTGGATATTCACTAGAAGAGGAGTTTTCAAACCTGTCCCCAGCCACACTGCCTTCACTATAGCCACTGCCATCACCATTAACAAGGGGCTATGAGCCAAGTGCCCATGGGTGCAGGGATAGGTTCAGAAGCTCAGATGTGGTTACTCCTCTCCAAGGACCTACCAGTAAGTACCTACCTGCACAAGCAAAGACTAAACTGAGTCCTCAACAAAGTTCCAGTCACCAGAGTAACAGGTTGGAAATACCAGGTAGCTCTCCCCATGACAGAAACAGCATGCTGTCCATGCTGCAAAGAACACATCTCTAAGATATATTTTGTTTTCTTTTTCCCAGTGCTTCTGCTCAGACTGCCATCCATGGACTCATAGACAGAGGTTTTACCCACCGCTATGGCTTCTCACTAATGACTGTTCATTTCATAAAGTATAGTGTGGCTATGGGCATATACACAAAGTTGTCTGTGGCCCTTTCAAGTGCCACATCACTCAGAAGAAATTGGTTAGATGGAACTGTAAGGTGGCCTTTCTGGAGCTTACCACACAGCTCTAGCCAGGTACCTTGTCTACCAACCTGGGGCACAATCTCCTGTATATGGTTCTATTGCCATAGCTGTGGTCAGAACCCACAGGTCCTGAAATTGGGTGAAGATGTTAAAATAGCACTACTCATGCCCAGTGTTCTACAGCAAAGGTTTGTTTCCTGTCCCTACAATCTTATGCTCCAGTGGTCAAGAAGTCTCAGGTCCAAAGAGAGGCAGCTTCCACCAACAGCCCCAGTACTGGCTATAGCAATCTACAGGCTGAGATGTCCTAATGGGCACTGAATTGCTTGTAGCCACTGGGCAATCCTCTGTCTATGATTTAACAAGTAAAGGAAGAGGTTGCTATGATGGCTGAGTCATGGAGGAGACTGGATAGTTTATCCCACAGTGGATGTAAGAAGGATGTCTAGGAAACACCCAACCCTAATCCTAGCTCAGTACCATCACCATCACATCCCATGATTGAAGCTAACTGGGAACCACCACAACCAGTCCAGGCAGAATGACTGAAACATGTAGCAAAGAAAGCCAAGAGAAGGTGGTTGTGAGAGATGATGGGGCTAAGTAAGTTGAAGGCAAAACAAGGTTTGCAGAAAGGCAAACAAGCCATGGGTTTGAGCAAGGGTCCTGACCCAACAAAGAGGGCCTTAAGAATCATTGCAGGTGAGCACTCGGAGATGCTAGCTCAGCAGGCACAGAACCAGGGATACACGCCCAGGCCAATACCCATGACGGGAGTGTACACGTTAATTCCCAAGAGCTGTACCACCTGACACAGTACCATCTTCAGCTGAATCTGACCAATAAGGAACGGAAGCACAAGGAAGTTGGAATGTTGGTGGATTCTCACAGGTGGAAAGAGTCACAGCCAGGCTCTGCCACAGCTCTGAGTATCCTGCTGCTCCAGCCAAGAACAAGGACATTGCACAAAATAAGAAGAGAATCAATCCTTCGGCACCCTAGGGCAAAGCATCCATTTAAGTGGTGTCCTGGCTCCTGGGCATGAACAGTCCTGATGAAGCTTTTTCCAAGAATCTCCACCATGGGAGAGGAGCACAGACAGAAAGAACAGAGAGAGGGATGAAGAACTGTTATGTTGTGAGAAGGGAATGGGTCAGAAGGCAAGTAGAGCAAGGCCACTGTTCTAGGCTCCCCCGTGGAGTCAAAGGTCATCCAAGCAAGAGCCAACACCATATTTGAAGGCAAGCTGGTTTCTGACTGCTTACCTAGGATGTAGCACTGCAAAACACCCCAAATCCTGTGCAACATTCTCCAACCACAGGAGCACTGGGCAGACGTGGAGATGAGCAACAAAGATCAAAAAGTACACTCTCCCCACGGGTGTCTGACAGACTCTGTCAGAGGGCCACCGGGGAGAACAGTTGCACTGGGTAAGAATTTGAGGTGGCATTTTTATTTGTTAAAAATTAATTGATTGATTAATATTAATCAATATTAATCAATTCTATGACTATGACTGTTTTGTCTGCATATATGCATAATGCACAAGTCAGGAGAGGGTATGAATGGGAATCCAGTGAAACAGAAGTTATAGACAATTGTGAGACACCATGTGAATGCTAGGAACTAAACTCGGGTCCTCTGAACAAGCAGCTAGTGCTCTTATCCACCAACCCATCTCTGCAGGCCCTGAACCAGCATTTGTAACTGAATATGGTTGTCTCTTTTTTTCTTTTTTAAATTCACATCTGAAATGACCAGAAAAGCTACAAGATCTGTTCAAGGTCTCACCTGAAGTGGAAGCAGGACCCCGCCAAGCTGGCTGACTGGTTCATTTGCTCCCAGCACCTGCTTCTGCACAGACTGGCACCAGCGTCTGCCTTCCTGTGTTCCTGGATACATTCAAAGGCTCATTCTAAACACATCCCTAGAGCTGGGCATACGATGCTTATGTTATGAGCATTCTGGATGCTGAGGTGGCAGATGGAGAGTTTTAGGCCAGCCCCGGGTTACACAGCCAGACCAGTTTCTCAGCAGCTGTGAGGACATGAGATTGGTCATTCTGCATCCGCACTGACACCTGTGCTCCACAGTTTTCCCCACTCTTTGGAGAAGTGTACAGTTCCCTGAAGGTTTCTCCATGCAATGGACACCAGGACAGGCCTTTGGTGTGACAAGTGTTAGTAGGTTACTGTTTTCTCTTGTTAATTTGAATTCTTCTCATACTTTGGCCATGAGTCCATTTTATTAATTGATCAATTAATTAATTAATTAATTGATTAATTAATACTTCCATTTCTGCCAGCTGCCTTTGTATGCTCCTAATGGTGTCCTCAGATCAATGGAGGGTCTTAGTTTGAAAAGAACCCAAGTTGTCCCCTTTCAAAGAGATTGGTTTATTATTTTAGACATCTGCCTACATTAAGCTTGCAAAGATATACTCCCATAATTCCATCTAAAAGCTTTCTGTTCTCACATTTAGACCTGTAATCCATGAGAAATTGATTTTTATATACGGGGGAAAACAAGACAACTCAATAACTGAAGTCAAGCTTTCTTTCTCCCTTCTGTCTGCCTGCCTGCCTGCCTGTCTGTCTTTCCATCCTTCCTTCCTATGGTGTCACCTTGTCTTTATTTCAGTCCCCCATTCTCTCTTCAAATGAAAGTCTAGCTTATTCACCACCTCCCCTGCAATGTACTGTTTCTGTTCTAATATTTAATCTTGAGTCCCACATCAGACTCAGCTGTCAGAATGCTCTGACCTGCAGGTCTTCACTTTTATTTTTTCTGGGACTTTCCCAGACCTGGGGACACATCAGCCATGCCACCTGTAGCCTGTCCCTGGATATAGTCCTGGCTGCCATTTCTTTCACAAACAGATCCATGTTAATACATTCTAAAAGTGTCGCTATCACCTGGTGGGAAATGCCTTCCACCCCACACTACCTCTGAGGCCCCTGAAACCCAGTGGCATTACTAGAGATGACTTTGTGTACTGGCTGGGTACTGCTGGCTTCCACTCTCTACTGAAGATCTGTTCTTTCTACTTCCATTTGAACTTTAGGGCACAGTGGCTGAGTCCAGCCCTCCCTTAGAGATGTGGGGAGAGTGCTGATCTGCATGTCCTGGATCACACTAGAAATTCTGGAACAGAGCTGTCTTTGTTTGCCTGACTGTCTATTCGCTCAGTCAGTTACTGGTGGTCACATGACTCATGAATCAATTAGTTATATATTATCACCTCTAAAAATTCAGAATTAAGGCTGGAGGGATGGTTTAGTCAGTCAAGTGCTTGCTTTGTAAGCACAGGGACCTAAATTTGGTGTCTAGAAACTACATGTTTAAAAAAGTGGACACAGAAGCATATGCTTGTCACCTAGCATTGAGTAGACAGAGACAGAAGGATCCCTGAGGTCAGTGGTGAGACAGCCTAGCCTATTTGGCGAGGCCTATTTAAAAACAAAAATGTAGGCAGATCTTCAAAGGTTGGCCTCCAGACTACATGCACACGTACACACACACACACACACACACACACACACACACACACACAGCAATATTAAATGTGGATCTTGTTCACATCTTACAGAGTTGGAGTAAATGGGACCAGATTCAACCTCTTGTCTGAGACAATAAACTCCAATGAGATATGTGTAAGAAATGGGTTTCAAAACTCTGGATGCCAGAGAGTCTAGGGCGAGGTCTCTTGAGAGCCTGAAGCAGATGGGGGACTATCCTGCAGCCATTGCATGCAGTTTCCAGTCCCAGTTAATAAGGGGAACCATCTGGAGTAAGAGGCCTCTCTGGGATTAGTATGGAGCCAATTTAAGGTCAAAGAAAATAATCAGCAGGACTGGAGACCAGAGAGACAGAAAGAGCTCCCAGAACTTGCTAGAACCCTAATATGCTGGACACTGTGGATTTGTGTGTACACCCAAAGGAGGCTACACATGACAGAACACCCCAAAGGTAAGAGGGAACACCACCCTAAACTCACCTAGCAACATTCTCACTAGGCGTATTTCCATAACTTGTAGGTTTGGAGGTGGCTAACCCATAAAGGTCAGCCTCAGTAAAAAAGGGAAAATAGACCACAGACTAAAGGTTCTGGTCCTGGCCAACAGATGTGGAACCTAGCTCCTGGAAGGCCAAGCTGTTTCTAAGTAACACAATTGTGTTTTAGAAGAAATCTCAAGAATAATTTGGGAATATGAAGTATTCAACGTTCAACTAGGTAAAATGTATAAATGCCTGTCACCCAACCAAAGCCTACCAAATGTGCAAAGAACTGGGACATTTCAGCCCAAAATGAGGAAGAAAATCAACTGAAATCAACCTATCAATGACATAGTTGTTAGAACTGTCAGGCAAGTACATGAAGTTGGTGTCATAACTCTGTGCCATATGTTCAAAATACTAAGACTGTGTGTGTTACATGGTGACGTGGGAGTCACTTAAAAGCTATTGAATAAAAATCAAATATTGAAAATATAGATAAATGCACAATATATTAGGTAGGATATACCTTAAAGGGGACCAGTGCACTTTAGACATTGTCAGAGAAAATATTAGTGAACTGGAAGGCACAGCAACAGAAATGATACCCCTCCCCCCAAAAGAGCAGAAATATTGGCAGAGCCTCCGTGAGTTTAGAGACAGATTGAGATGTGTGCACTGGGACTTTCCAGAGAGATAGAACAGAAATAAATGTGCATTTGCATGAGTAACAGCTGAGTTGTGTATTTTATAAAGATTGTGTGTTCACAAATTCAAAAGGCTCCCTAAACTCTAAAGATCAAAATGTAAGAAAACCATGAGGTCTATGTTCTGCAAAAATTTCAGAATCACCCGTAAAGAAACAAACCTTCAAGCTGTCAAGGAAAGACGTCACGTCACACACAAAAGATGAAGATCAGGCAGACAGCGTATCCGTCACCAGAGCCTCCCTCCTCCTCCCCTGAGGAAAGCCACTTCTGCAATGGAGCCAGGGTCAGCATGAACGTCCTTTTCCAGTGAAATCATCTTTCAAAAGAGGAGATGTAAAAGCCTTTGTGGGGTGCACAAAAACTGGAGGCGTTCATGATCACTGTAAAACAATGTATGCAAACAGCTTTAAAAGTTGCAGAATATAAGACATGTATACAAAATATATCACATTTCCACATACTAGCCATGGATGAGAAGTCCATTTTCAATAGAAGATGGAAAATTTCACCCTTGAAAACATTAAAAATATAAAATGCCTGTTAGGTAGTGACACACATGAAGTATATACCTACACAGAAAAGTATAATTACTGAAGTGAAATCAAGGAGCATGAATAAGTGGAGATGTCTATCCTCTTCATCTACAGAGTCAAAGGCTCAACATTATAAAGACATTACTATCTAAAAAAATTATTGGTAGTTTAATACATGAGTTTTAGCCATTTGCCCAAATGTCTTCCTATGCACGACTCTAAAACTTAAATAAGTAAACTGAGGACCTAAAGCACCGAGGAGTGAGGGACAGAAAGGGAGAAACAGAATAAGGGATTAGAAGGATAGCCCAGTTGGTAAAGGGTTTGGGCATAAGGCTCAAAGTTCAGTTCCCTGGGACCCACACTAAAACAATAACCACCACAACAAAATAGGTATGGTGGTGCATTTCCATCCTAGTGCAAGCAAGAAGAGGGGGATCTCTGAGGCTCACGAGGCAGCCAGCCTACTCTACCTGGTCAGCTCCAGCCAGTAAGACACCGTGTCTTACAAAGTAAGTGCTGAAGAAAGTACACAACTCTTCTTACTCAGGTTCCCAGCACCCATGTTGGATGCCTTACAGCTTCCTGAAACACCAGTTCTGAGGGACCATCCTCCTATTCTGGCCTCCTGGGCCACTAGTGTGCACACATACACATAAGGAAAAACAAAAACAAACCAACACACACAATTAAATGTTTAAAAAGAAATAGGGTAGATGACTGAGGGATGACATCCAAAATTGTGCATACATTACCCACACACTCTCACACTCAAGAGCATGCCCATATGTTCACATAAACATATAAGATCAAAGGAATTAAGTTACCTCACTTTGAGACTTAAAGACTTTCTGAGTAGCTACAGTCAAAGACAGCGTGGTATTTATACAAACATTATTTAGTAAACATATGAAATAGAATAGAATAGACTCAAAACCGTGCAGTGTCCATATATTGACTTCTTGACCAAGCTGTAAAGATATTGCAGAAAGAGGAAGGAAGGGAGAAAGGGAGGGAGAAGAAGAGGGAGAGAGGGAGAGAGAGCGGAGAGGGACAGGGACAGAGACAGAGACAGAGACAGAGCCTGCATGCATACTTACAAGTGTCTGCAGAACCTAGAGGAGGGCATCAGATTCCCTAGAGATGCAGGTATAGGCCATGGTAAGCCACTCATTAGGAACACTGGTAACTAAACTTTAATTCTTTGCAAGAGCACCATGCACCCTTAACCACTGAGCCATCTTTTCAGTTGAATTTAATCGACACAAATGCTGTTCACATGTATGAGAATCTTTACACGTATTAAGACATATACACACTCTCTATTGCTTTCAAACCAGGATAAATATAGCATGTCTACCTCCTTGAATACTGATCTTCTTTTGTGGTAAAAAACACCATTTTCCTTTTAAACATATATTGCGGTTACCCATAATCACTCTACTCTACATGTAGATTGTAAAGTGGTAACTTCTGAACAGACAGAAGCCAAGAGTTGATCTCTTACTGTTTGCCAGAAGGATGATTCAATTCATGAGTATTAGTCACATGGGAAATTTTAAAATACTAAAATCATTTAAAATTTTAAGATACTAAAATCCTTTAAAAAATTCTTGAAATTCCTATCTATTTCAGGAATTATACAACCAATTCCCATCTGTGATTTAAAATTCATCAAAGTGGGTTCCCTTTGAAGTTAAGTATGTAGATCTGTGCCTTTGCTAAGTGGAGAAACACTGTTTTAGCCATTGGTTGCAATATTTAGGATAATTTCCCCTCAGTCTGCCTTCCAGTTCTCTGATCCTCTCTGTGACTCATTCAAGCACCGAGAGTTCCACAAGAGCTGATTTCTAGAAGATATTTCAGTGGGTCTATTTCTCAAAACTATGCTCAAGCATTTTATCCTGGGTGATTTTTCTTTTGATTGTTGTTTGTTTGTTTTGTTGTTGTTGCTTTGTGTATTTGTGTGTGTTATTGTTATTGTTGTGGTCTTCAATTACCATGTACATTTTATTTTTAATTATCTCTTTCAATGCCTACTGTATAGTCTGAAGCATTTGTTTTTATATAAGGAAGATATGAGTAATTTTCACATAGAGATGATATACATCCCAACAATAAGTTCAGTTGGACAAATTTTTTTTCCAACACATAAAGTGATTGATTATCTGGAAATCCCACGCAATGATCCTGACCACACTCTCCTCCCATTCCTTCCAGATCCACTATCCCCACCCTTCGCCCCAACCCCTGATATACCAAGTTCAATTTGTGTTGCCCATATACTCATTTGAGCACAGTTTAACTCCCGATGGCTAACTTCCCAAAGATAATGAGTCCTTTTCCATCACCACTACACATGCATACACGCACACACACGCGCGCACACACACACACATGCACACAGACACACACAGACAGACACACACAGACACACACACACACACACACACACACACTTCAGCATCCTCATCACAATTTTTAAGGAATCTCCTCAATGGCTTCCTGTCCAGACTGTTTCCTTAGTCTTTAGGGGGGGAGGGTGTTGAAGCCTTAGTTTCTCCCATTTCCAACTATAAGTTTGGTTCCTCAATACAGTTGATCATATTTCTTAGACATATTTCTGTTTATGCCTTGCTCCATTTTGATCTTCTGGCCATCTTGGAGCAGAGAATTGCAACTACTGGCTTTCTACTCATGCCCAAGTTCAAGAAGTAATGATTCTGAGACTGAATTATATATGAATTAGTTTGGGCCTGTTTTCCAACTAGCTCAAAATTCAATTTCCAGTTTGTTCTATTCTGAGTCCCACCACATGGTTGGTTACCTCTTCCTATGGTTCCTCTGACCATCTTCCTCGAAGCTCTGGGGTGGATCTTCTCATGCATCTGACTCTATCCCAGAAATCCTCTCTCTACACCAGAACTCCCACTTCCTTAAGCTCATAGGCTGTCAGCCTTTTGTTGACAGGTAAAGCTTCCACACATTGCACAAAAGATTCCCTCTACAGAGAATGCTGTGTTGCTTTCCTTTATTAAAACCATTCTCCTTTTCTCCCATCCTGCTCCTGTGTACAGACAGCACTTCTCCACTGCCCTCAACACAATGTGGATCCAGGCCATATCAGATTCATGTCACTTGCAAGGGATCTGCAGGCATCTTGGGTCACTTCCAATGCTTTCAGGGGCTGGCTTCAAGGCCTTTTAAAAGAAGCCTGTCTCCTCGGGTTCCAAGGGCTGCATATCCCCAGACCAGGAGCCCCAGTTCATAGTAAGTGATTGTCATTTGTCCCTCCTGAGAACCACTTGTCCCTGCTACAGGCAGAGGTCTAGCTACAATCCTACCATGAAAAGCTCTGATCACCATTGCTAACCAAAAGCCCACTTGTCCTCTCGTGCCAGCCTCTGGGCTTGCAGAATAACTGGCTCTTGGTGTGCACTATGCTCAACAGTTGTCCAGGACATAGACACAGACATACTGACCTTACAGATGCAGACTAAGCCTCGAGTTTTTCGCATTATTCAAAGGTGGGGATGCAGAGGGTTTCTAGTTGGGCTTTCTACACTAGCTTGGTGGGAAACCCTTGTAATTGCTTCTAACACTGAGGGTTTTAAATAATAAATACTTTTTTTTATCTTTTGAACCCCCTGTAATTACTTTTAACTGATAGGGTTTTAAATAATAAATACTTTTTGTCTTTTGCTCAGAAAATTTCAAACAAAAACAGATTAGAAAGATTACAGAGTAAAAATGAAGATGATTCTCTCTGTGAAATTAAGTAGAGAAGAATAATACAAAATTAATGTGTGATGTGCTGGGATTATCCCTGTGCATGGACAAGTATCAAAAGAAAACAGAGAATAATTAAGACATTTAGTTAGTGTTGTAGAAATCTGGATAAATTCGATTTCAATTTTGGGCTGAAATGATTTTGAGCAAGCTTATATGTGTAAAATTGCTTGGGGTGTTGAAGGAAAAGAAGAGTGGAGCTTTGAGAGCTGGGGAAAGGGCTCAATGGGGAAAGGCCAAGCAAGAATGGAGAATGGCGTTCACATCCTCAGCACCCATGTTGAGCTAGGTATGACCATAGCCACGGGGAAGCCCAGTGCTGGGGTTTTGCGATGATGCACAGACAGATCTATTGTAGCTTGCTAGCCAGCCAGTCCAGTCAAAACACAAGCTTCAGCTCCAGGGAGAGCTGTGTCTCAAGGGAATAAGGTCAGCGATAGATGAACCTAGCATCCACCTCTGATATCCACAGAGACCTTCACTGGCACATGCACACATCATACATGCACACAGGCACATGCTCCACATGTATACACAGAAGATGAAGGATTTGTGTTTAAGTAGTAGGTGGTCTTTATTTTATTTTAATTTTTTCCCCAGTAAGAAATAGGTCAAGTCCACAGACAGTGGGGGAGCTGGTGAGAAGAATTCTGACAGTTATCGCCGCAGAAGGTAAATAAAGAGAGTAACAGTAGAAGTCAGAGGGGGAAAAAAACCTTTCTGAACCAAACAGGAGGTGAAGCCACAGGATGCCCGAGAAAAGGCCTGCAAGGGTTTGTCCTCAGCTGTTGGGCTCATTCAGAATTAAAAGTGTGTGGTATCAGGGAGAGCTTCACTGGTCACTCAAGACACAGAGAGAGAGAGAGAGAGAGAGAGAGAGAGAGAGAGAGAGAGAGAGAGAGAGAGAGAGAGAGAGAGAGAGTGTGTGCTTCACATGGGATACCCCTAGAGGTCCTTCAGGGGAAGATAAGACTTGTGATGAGGTCAGTCACAAAGAGCATCTTTAGGTATCCGCCAATCAGAGGATGAGACATCCTCTGCCTCTGAGAACAATAATGGCAAGGGACAGCCTTCTTTTCTCCATTTTGCACACTCTAGGTAGGCCCAGAATCACAGAGGAAACCTTAATAAGGTGGACAGAGTCTTGCCTCTCTATCTTACTGATCCATATCCCAGTGTCCCTGAAGCATCTAGGCCACACCTAGGTTCCCAGGCCAACCAGGCCTCATGCTCTCTCCTCCTTGCACCTCTACCCTGGGGACACACCATGCTGACATGGAGAGAAGGGGTCTGCCTGACCCATCCCTAGAACTTCATCTTCAGCTATGCCCTCTGGGCTATGGGTACCAGGAGCTCACCTGCCTCTGGCTATGCAAGGCTCTCCAGCCATCCCTCCACAGGGATATGTGTCAGCCCATTGCCCCCATGATGACGCCTTACTGCTGTGGACCTTCTTGGCTGTTTAAGACCAGTTGTATAACCTTTTTAGACAGTCTTACTCTGTAACCCTGGCTGGCCTGGAACTCTCTATGTAGACCAGGCTGGCCTCAGACTCGCAGAGATCTGCCTGCCTGTAGACAGCCCCAAGTGTTGAACTAAAGCCCCATACCATATAGGGATGTGTCACCATAACATGTAGGGATGTGCCACCATGTCATGTAGACTTACTTTCTTAATGTCTTGAGGCCTATGAACACACCCCTGAGTTCTGAACTGGCAAATAGAATGGAATTTTTTCATATTGTTGCTTGATTTTGTGACAGTGATTCTTTGTGTCATTCCTGCTGCCTTGGATCTCACTTTGTAGACCAGGCTGGCCTCAAACTCACAGAAATCTGCCTGCCTCGCTCTTCTCGCAAGTGCTGGGATTAAAGGCATGAACCACCACTGCCCAGCTAAAGATTTAACTGTTTAATCTTATGTGTATGGGTATTTTGCCTGCTGTTTAATCTTATGTATATGGATGTGTACAACTTCTATGCCTGGTGCTGTGGATTTGGGGGATTTACAGACAGTTGTGAGCTACCATGTGGGTGCTGGGACTTGAACTCAGGACCTCTACAGATGTAGCAGTGCTCATAATTGCTGAGTCGTTTCTTCAGTCCCCTTTCACTGAGTTTTGAGGTCCCACATAAGGCGCTCCCAGCTGATAGAAACTTAGAGATGGCAGCAAGCTGAGATGTGAGTCAGTCACATCTGCAGTGTCAGGATTGCCAACACCTGGGGAGGTTTCACTGTTTTATTCCAGCAGGAACATGCGTCCATGCACTGACCCAGGATCTCTTTTCATTATGTCAACAATAAATATGAAACAAACCCAAGACCATTTCATTTTATGAACGACAATGCACAAGGTATCTATGGACATGCTGTGAGGTGGCTGTGCTGTTCTAAGGTTACCTTCACTTGAGGTGTCCTCCGGGTCACCACTAACTTCTCCCAGATTCTCCATTCTACAGGCAGGCTGACAGGCAGATACAAGCACAATTTTAAAACATTCAATCATTTTTTTTTTATTTTTCAAGACAGGGTTTTGTTGTCCCAGAACCCTGTAGACCAGGCTGGCCTCAAACTCAGAGATCCACCTGCCTCTGCCTCCCAAGGGCTGGGATTAAAGGCGTTGCTACTAGAGCCTGGTTCAATAAACATTCCTTTTAAACATATATTTATTATGTGTATAGTGTTCTGTCTGCAGATATTCCTGCATGTCAGAAGAGGGCATCAGATCTCATTACAGATGGTTGTGACCTGGGAATTGAACTCAGTACCGCTGGAAGGGCAGCCAGTGCTCTTAACTGCTGAGCCATCTCTCCAGCCCTCAATAAACATTCTTAAAGAGAGAGAGAAAGAGAGCAGGACAAACAGTAAGGGCTGCTAAAGAAAAGCTGGCCCTTAGATTATGTGCGGGTCTCACTGAGGCAAGATACAGTATAGTTGTATGAGCACTAGAATCTCTACAACTTCCCAAAAGCTCTTCTAAAGTTAAAGACCACTTGTCAAGAGCATTAGATGATAAATTCAACCTGGCAGTGGGAGGTATTTACAGAGTTAGCCACCCACCAGAATCTATGCATGTCATAGCACTTAGATGGAACCTAGTGTCCCCAAGATGAACATCTATACCTTTTCAGAGACTCCAGGGCAGTGGGTCCACACCCTTAGCACAGTAGTTATTTTTAGAAGGTGCATAGAAGGCCACAGCAGAAGCAGCATGCAGTGTAGCCAGCGGTAGCTCAGTATTTCAAAGGACCATTCTACCTTCCTGTGCTTGTGTATGTCACATGTGGAGAAAAACTCAAAGGAAACTCCAAGAATTGTTAACTGCTCAGGGCCACTGTGGTGTGAGAGGCCCACAAGCAGGTCCAGATCTTTGCTTGTGGTTCAGGAGACAGGCTGTAGGGCAGAGGCAGAATGGAGGTAGTCTCACAAGGATGAGGGATATCAAGATGGGACGTTAACAGGACAGTGAATACAGCAAGCCCACGTGCATTGTCCTTCCCATGCTTTAGCACAGCGCTGACACAGCGCCTCTGAGATGTTCAGCTCCTAAGCTTCCCGGCCTGGGTGGTTGCCTGGTTTCAGCAGTGCAGAATAGAAATGATGAATGTTCTAAGTCCCAGGGACAGGGATGGCACAGACCCACAGGCATCTGAATGTCAACTCTCTGGATGGGGTTCACCCAGGACAATGCCCATCCTCTCAATCCCTCTTCCTTCTCTCATTCTGTCTTCCTTTCCTCCTTCCCTTTCTTCTTTCTTCATTCTCCCATCCCTTCCTTTTCCTCTATCTTCTCTTTCCCCGGTTCTCTTCCTAGCTCTCTTTTCATTACTTTATTTTTTTTATGAAATACTTTTTAGTAAGTCTCATATATTGGTGTTACATATTCTCCAAGCAATTCAGCACACATAACTTGAAACTAGACCCATAGTCTCAGAACCCGAGACCCACTATCTTACTGTGTAGCACCTTCCATGGCTCTGAGCACCACGCAGTCATCTAAGTACTACTCTGACATGTAGTTTTTACAAACCATGCCTCAGACAGGGTGTAAGGGCTTAGGACTTATGTTCACTTAGTTTCTCCATCCCTGTGACCTGCCTACAATCATTACAACCTCGGGTGCCCCCTTTCCCTTTCCTGGATTCTCATCCTTGGCCCAATTCCCTTTCTTTATGTCACAATGAGCAATGATCCTGCAGACCTCTTGCCCTATCTACACCTTGTATCCAGGAGTAGGCTCTCCAACACTGATGCTACATTCCTCTCCACAGGAACCAAAAGTCCCTCCCTGTCATCCAGCTGTGACCTGAAAAGATGTCTCCACCCTACCTAGTCATCAAGATCAACTTTTGATGCCAGTCTGGCTTAGTGATCATCAGTGTTCACACCACTCTGTCCCCATCCCATTTGAAACACCCAAGAAGCTCACTGGGGTCCATCTGTTCCCTTCCATCCATCCTCCTTCCAGTCATGAGCCCCAGCCACCATCCCTTCAGAGACAAGAGGACAAGGCAGCATCATAACCATGAGTTGGGCACTTGCCAAAGTTGCTGCATCTCACAAGGACAACCCAAACAAGTATAGAGAAAAGATTCCTGTCAGTCTTCCATCTTGCTCCACCACAAACTCCAGGTTCAGATTTTACCCCTGGACTCAGTTTCCCCAGGATGTGCCAATCCTGTTTCAAAGCACAAGGCACTCCCTCCAGTTCTGTAGGACCCTGTGGTTATCTACTCACTCGTATTGGCCAACAGCCTGGCATGTCTGGAGTTCTTTCCTGACTTGAGCCTTTAAAGCTTACATGAGTTGTGTTGAAACACATGCCACCCAAGCTGTGACTGTCCCCAGCTCTGAGAGCAGAGCCACACTATGTCCTCTCTACCAGCACTTCTGCAAGGGATCAGTTCTGCCCCATTCTTTTGAATTTTAAGTGATCATCATTTTTGCAGCATAATGCATTTTTAATGGAGAAAATGCAAAACAGGAGACTTTTGCTTCCCAAATAATGAAATGACAGAAACAATGCACATTGCCCACACCATCAGCAAAACAGTGGCCGTGGGTGTGTACAGAGCCGTGACTTAAAAGACATTGATGTAAGGTGATAAAATACAGAGATGCTGAGAGATGGAACACACTGGGGAGCCTGGCAGACTCCCTGTGAGGAGGATATGGGTGCAGCCCTATCTTCTGTATAGAGGAGATGGACGCGGCATCCGGGAGAATAAAAAGTGGGTGAAAGTGCAGAATGTAGAGTCAAAGATCCACAGAGAGGACTCTCAGACTAATGCAGCCCTCCTCCCCCAACACGGCTGGAAGGACTGGTCCCATTGTTCCCCCAGAGTCAAGGGCAGCATCTGTTTGCAGTACTCAAGGTGCTTGAGGATGTGGAGAGGTCACACTGACCTTAAGACTAGCCTCAATAGTGGACACAAAACACTGTGTTCTCTGTTGCTTACACACACCTAAAAAAAAAAAAAACTTGCAAAAGTAAAACCCAATAGGACATGGTTGCTTTGAATGAAGCTCCGTGATATTTATGGCAATACAAATACATCCAGCATCCAAGGGACAGTTCATATTGACTGATGTCCAATAAAAAGTTGTCGGGAATGTGATGAAGCTGGAAATTTCAACACACGAGGAGATAAATCAATTCAAACCAACCCAGAACTGACACAGTGTTCGAATCAGCAGGCAAAGATGCCTGAAAAGACATTAAAACAAGAATCCATATGTTCACAATGCTAGCTAGAGATGTGGGAGATACCAGACGGCCCTCTATGAATTTCTAGAGGGTAAAAATTACAAGTGAGATAAAAGCAACACCAATGTGGTTGGCAGCAGTTAGAAACAGGGGATGCTACGCTCACCTGTAGGTATTTAGAAAGCACTTAGAAACTATGCTGCTTTGCAAAGTGGCAGCAGTAGGCTTTCCTCTAGGGTTCATGGCCTCACCAAGCCTAGAGTAGTTGGCTAAATTTACAGTACCAGGCATAAATCCCCCCTTCTTGAGAAGGACAATTAGACAGCCATTGTACACTCTTCATAAAGCAAGCTTCTCTTTGCAGCCAGTAGAGGCCATTACAGAAAGTTACAGCTGGTCAAAAAGCAGCAAAAAGCTGACCTTAGGGTGTCCATCCCCAGCGGGTACACCTTCAACACAATCCTTGATTCTAAAGCTCAGGGAATATCATAGAAGAAAGGCAGAAAGACTGCAAGAGCCTGAGGACCAGGATATCTGTGCTAGGGTGTGTCTTCTCTGTACAACAAAGAAGCTGTCCTCTAAATAAGACCCTAAATGTAGCAACACCAGCTGGCATGCCAACAGGATTAGGGGAAGTCTTACCAGGTCCTATCTCCAGACCTGGGAGGAATCAGTTTTTTCTAGGGATGAGTTTCCTGTCAGGTTATCTAATCCCAAGTGGTCAGCCTTAGACACATATACATATGAACAACACTAAATGAACTCAACAGGAGGGGTGTGTGTGTGTGTGTGTGTGTGTGTGTGTGTGTGTGTGTGTGTGCGTGTGTGCGTGTGTGTGTGTGTGTGTGTGTGTAAAACAACTAAACTTAAAAAATAAAGGGTTTTATTTTCTTTAAGAAGGCACAGGGCCACTGAAGGAGTTGAGAGGTATGAAGGAAGGAGAAATGCTGTAAGTACAGTACCTCACACAAAAAACTTTTCAAAATAAAAAAAGTAAAAGAAAATGAAGATGAATGAATTTGTAGACGTTCATAGTGACATGATCTAGTTTAAAAAAAGTAATAGTAAGTAATATGTCATATTTGAAAAAAACAACATGACAGAAGTATTTTGTAATTTGATGAATTCTGTGAAGCCAATAACACAAGAAGTTCAAAGAACTCCAAGGAGAGGAGACATCAAGAAAACTACACCACCCACGTCCGTTTGCTGAGCTCAACAGCAATGAAACCACATTCCTGAGCCATTTCTCTTCCCTTGGCCAGTTTCCTCGGAGTCCACCCTGTCACTAGGGACAAGATGTCCCTTTTCCATGGTGAATAGCTTCTGCTGGGTGGACACCCCACATTGTCTTCATCCCCTCATTCACAGGTGAACCCTTGGGCTACCCCACCCCCATCTCACCTGTGCTATGTGGTAGAGACTATAGACATGGGAGTGTGGTTCTGTGTTATGTGATCTCACTTCCTTCTGACATAGACCCAGCAGCAGAAGAGCAGAATCCTATGGTGGTTCTATTTTTTTTTCATTTTAAAACAAGTTTTAGACTATCTGCATTAATGGCTCTAATGCATTACATTTCAAATTTCAACAGTGTACGTTGTTTAATGGTTGTGTATTATGTGTCTCCCCTACTCCAATACTGCTGTGCTCAAGTTTGGACTTGAGGTGGTGGATGCGGTTAAGGGAGGCTGACTGGATTATGAGGGATCTGACTTCAGCAATAGTTTTGTGCTGGTGAGTTCACAGTTTGGTGGTGTTAATGGAGTTGTGGTAGGAAGCAGCTTGCCTTTGAAGGCAGTCTGTCCCTGGCGTCTGTCTATCTGACTTATTCTGCTTCCCAGCTTCCACAGAGTGAGGAGTCCTGCCTCTCCACACCTTCTGGCCACGTTGCTCTGTATCAGCACCACTCTTTTGTCAATATAAGGAAATAAAAGAAACAAGGGGTGGGGGCAAATACATCTTAAAATAGCTGGAGACATATTACATACAGAAGAACAAATGCAAGAACCAGAGTTGGTTTTCTACTGAAAAGAAGGGAAAATAGTGTCACATTGAGAAAGGCATGATGCAAGTCAAACAGCTCAGATAGAATGGGACATGATCTATGTGCCCTTCCAAGGCTCGGGGAACACTGCAAAGGAGGGGCAGGAAGAACATGAAGGCTGGAGGCTGGAGAGGAGTGTTGTAAAGTGTTGTCAGTCACCTATACAAGACCAGAAGCTCTCTAGCACAGAGGGGAATAGGGTGCTGTGTTAGTTAGTTTTTATCAGCTTGACACAAACTAGAGTCACTCGGGAAGAGGAAGCCTTGATTAAGAAAATAACCTCCCTCAGATTGGTCTTTGGGGACTTTTATTTATTGATTGATTGATTGATTGATTGATTGATTAATGGATGGTTGTAGTGGTTGATGTGAGAAGGCCTAGCCCACTGTGGGTGGTACCACCCCAAGGCAAGTGCTCCTGGCCTGTAAAAATCATCGTTGTCGTCATCATCATCATCATCATCATCATCATCATCATCATCACCACCACCACTACTACTACCACCACCACCATCAACAACAACAACAACCAAGCTGAGCAAACTATAGTGAGCAAGCCAGTAAATAGCTTTCATCCATGGCTGTTGCTTCTAGGTTCTTACCTTGAGTTTCTGCCTTTGCTTTTCTTGATAATGTCAAGTATAACCTGAAGTAAACCTTTTCCTCCTCTAGTTGTCTTTAGTCAGTGTTTTATTGCAGCCACAGAAAGCAAACTGTGGTTAGGGCACACGAGGTGGCACCCACCGCTGGAGGATCTGTTGGAAGCTAATGGTTTCTGGTAGAGGGGCAGGGCCACTGCCAAAGCACCTATGATCCAGTAAATAATCTCTGACTCACACCTATGCTAGCAACTCCAATTAAAACTCAGCGGTTTATCAAGTCTAATCATGAAGTTAGAAGGGGAATGTTCTACCAAGAAGGGCTCCAGAGGGACAGGGCCTAGTGGGCATCCAAGAGGATAACTGGGAAGAAGGAGCCTCTGGTCTAAACATATTACACACATGTGAGAAACCATCAAAAATAAATGAAAGACGTTTTTTTTAAATCACCAACTTTAAGTATAAAAAAAATAACAAGCGAGTCAAGCATATTAGTTCATTCTCATAACTCTAGCATCAGAAAGCTGAAGCTGGAGGACTGCACGTTTGAGGCCAGGCTATATTACATAGAATTTATCTCTGAGAAAGCTAAAAGATATACTCTGTGGAATCGATTTATTTCAAAGCAAACGACTGTGAATAGAGATGGCCATATTATATAGATAGAGGTATCTGTTTAGGAAGGACCTAACAATTACAAATGACCTTGCACTTCATAGCAGAAGGGCACAAACTGTATAGCACATGGAAATAAGTAGATAACCCAAAATGATAGGCAAAGAGTGGAACCACATTCTCTTGATGATTGACAGAGCACATAGATGGAAGATCAGGGAGGGTGTGGGTGACGGACAACATGATTCACTAACTCTATAAAACAGAAATTTAGGGAAAACCAACTCACCCTAACTGCTTTCGTCACACTCTTCCACTGTGAGTTTGAAATGCTGGTTCTCAGACCCTTGTGGGGTTAAAGAGCTGTGTATCATCAGGAAGAGTCCAAGTAATGCTCTTGTCAATGGGGAATTACTTAGGAATTAATTATAGACACATCCTTAGAACACTTCAGGTGGAATAATATGCTTCTAAATGACTCGCAGGCCACTGAAGAAGTCACCAGCAACAGGTATAAGGGGTATTTTAGACTAAATGGTAATAAGACTATGACAGAAGTCATAGGGACCAATATGTTTATCTCAGTAGATACATTGAAAGCACTTTGAACATTCAACATCCAATTCTGACTTTTAAAAATCTCTGAACAACTGGAATAGTGAATAATAGTGAAGGACTGGGAGTCTCTTTGTTAGATCAGAAACTAGAAACAATGTTCTTTCTTACCATTTCATTCAACATTATGGTAGAGGTTGTAGCCAAAGTAATAAAGCAAGAAAATAAAATGTTTCTCGACTATATTAGAAAAGAAGGCATTCTCTTTGCTGGGAGATATTAGTAAGATAGTTTATATAAGGAAAATAATGGAATTTACTCAGCTGGAGCAGAGCTGATATTTGTTCTATATAGTGGAAGCCAACAGCCAAAAAATTGTGAGGAAAAAATCAAAGTAATCCAAACACTATATTCAGAAGTAGAAAACCATGGCTATAATAGTACATTGTGATTGTCAGCATGACATAGTTGAAATTGACAAACCTGGAAGAGGAGTCTCAGTGAGGGTTTGTCTAGATCACGTTGGCCCATAGGCCTGTCCGTGGACAAGTGAATTGATTAAGTTAATTGATATGAATGGTGCCACTGTGGGTGGCATCATTCCCTAGGCAGGAGATCCTGAGTTATATAAGAGTAAGTGAGTTGAGCATAAGGAAGCAAGTAAGTGAGTGTGCGTGCGTTCTTTCTCTCTCTGCTCTTGACTGTGGATGCTGTGGTACTACTCACAGTTTGATGCTTCTGCCCTGACTTCTCCACCATGATGAACTACAACTTAGAGTAGTGCATTGAACTTTCTCCAAGTTGCTTTTTGTTGGGGTGTTTTATCACAGCAGCAGGCATGGCACTAGGACAATGGCAAAGACAACAAAAGCTGACTAACATTTGTTCATTAAAAAATGACAAAACATTTCTGGAAATTAAAACATGAACAAAAAATTGAGAGATAATCTGTTTATAGATCTGGTAACTCAATATCGAGATCCAGTCACCTTTCAAACAAGTTCATATATTTAATGCTCAGATATGAGGTGAAATCACAGAAGAAAACGTATAGAATTTGGCAAATGGAGCTGGGGAGCCCTCGGTCAGTAAAGTATCTGCCGCAAAAAAGTTGATGACCTGAGTTTGATCTCCAGAAACCAAGTAATTATCAGGACCCATTCAAGATGACATGCAGCTGTGATCCCAGAGACAGAGGGATACCAGGATTGGAGGGCCACTCATTCAGTCTAACTAATAGCTGTGCTCTGCTGGGGCATAGTGAGAGAGTTTATTTCAAAGATAAGATAGATGGCACCAAGTGAATAGCAGCTACACACACACACACACACACACACACACACACACACACGATAGAATTATTCTAAAATTCATATAGAAATGTAAAGGATCAAGAAGAAAGAAAAAGTTTTTTTTAAAGGAAAGAATAAATGCTATCCACTACTTGATTTCTTGATATTTGAAACTATGCCGACCATGGCAACCTGAATAAAACAGGTCAATAGAACAGAGCAGAATCTAGAAACACCCATATCTTAATGTTAGCAGCTGGGCTTTGCTATAAAGGTACAATTATATTTCAAACAAGCCATAGTGGACCAGTTAAAAAGCTATATCAAAAAAATTAAGTGTATCGAAGATCAACAACATCAAGAATAACAACTCTAAGTGTATCATAAACTGAAAGATGACATCTGAAATTTTATAAGTTCAGGAAGAAAACACACCTGGAAATTGCATTAACTTTGACTAGTCACAGATATCTTAAGTAAAGTGTAAACACGAGAAGAAAGACTGAAAACCAGGACTTTGTTGTTATTCAATACATTTTTATTTATTCTTTGAGAATTTAATGCATATTTATAATGTATTTAAGCTAATTTAAAAAAATATTTTATTTTTACTTATGTGTATATGTCTGTGCATGATGTGTTGTGCAGTGCTCACAGAGGCCAGAAGAGGGCGTTGGATCCCCTGTAACTGCAGGTGGTTGTGAGGTTTTCAATATGCTTGGAAACTGAGCTCGGGTTCTCTGGAAGAGCAGAAAATGAGCTGCTCTCTAGGTCTGACACTGTGTTTATTTTGAGCATCATACAGCATACAGTGATGAGGAGAGCATGGTGAGAAGCCTGGCTCCGGTCCGTCAGTGGAAGCCTGAGGCAGCGGAAGCCCGAGGCAGCCTCAGAGGATAGGTGCACTGCATTTTACTAGGGAAACAGACCAAGAAGGATGCTGGTGTTCAGCTGCCTTCCGTCTTCCACCTTTTAGATAGTTCTGGGCTCCAGTCACGGGATGGTGCGGTCCACACTCAGGGTAGGCATTCCCCCTTTAGTTACACCTCTCTGGAAACACCTTCACAGACTCATTGGGTGTGTCTTTTGGGGGATTCCAAATGCAGTTAAGCTGACGGTAGACATTACACCGAGGAAGGAGAGTGATCAAAAGCACTGACTGTGTAGCTCAAGGTGCAGCAAGTGGAAAGAAATTCATAACCCACACACCGGCGTGAATGTTCAATGGTGTCGTCCAACTGCGGTCCATAAAGCAGCTGTAGGCCTGTCACGGCCACCAGCCATGAGATGGGAAAACATGCCACACACCATAACCTAACACAGAGTACACTAAACATGAGGTGTGTTCCATAGCTAGTGGCGCCAATTTGGACTGGTCATGGTGTAGAGAATATCTTGTGTATTGTATGGATGAATCACCTGTCAATTAAACAATCTATGACCTATAGGAAAGGGTAGAATAGAAGGAGGGACTTCCAGGAGGCCGAAAGAATTCTGGGATAGAGCCAAGTAATAGAAGATCGGCCTGGGGATATGTGAGGAGACAGAGGCATAATACCTGAGCACAGGTAACCAGCAATGTGCCAAAATGTTAATTAAAATAAATGGTTTGGGGTTGGGGATTTAGCTCAGTGGTAATGCGCTTGCCTAGGAAGCGCAAGGCCCTGGGTTCGGTCCCCAGCTCGGAAAAAAAAAACAAAAATAAATAAATAAATAAATAAATAAATAAATGGTTTATCTTAAATTATGCTTTTAGTCAAAGAAGAGCCTAGCTATATGTCTTAGCCAGGATTTCTATTCCTGCACAGACATCATGACTAAGAAGCAAGTTGGGGAGGAAAGGGTTCATTCAGCTTACACTTCCACATTGCTGCTCATCACCAAAGGAAGTCAGGACTGGAACTCAAGCAGGTCAGGAAGCAGGAGCTGATGCAGAGGCCATGGAGAGATGTTTCTTACTGGCTTGCTTCCCCTGGCTTGTTCAACTTGCTTTCTTATAGAACCCAAGACCACCAGCGCAGGAATGGCACCACCCATAGTGGGCTGGGCCCTCCCTCCTTGATCACTAATTGAAAAAATGCCTTACAGATGGGTCTCATGGAGGCATTTCCTCAACTGAGGTTCCTTTCTCTGTGATAACTCCAACTTGTGTCAAGTCGACACACAAAACCAGCCAGTACACTATATCACCAATATATATTTTGAGTCTGAGTCTTATTTCTAGGAGCTTTGTGCTGGGAGGAAGAACTGGGTCTCTTGGTGCTCTGCTCTTGGGTCAAACACCAGTCTGGCTGTTGCTGGGAAGACCTTTTAAAGATGAGATCAATATTCAAGTCAGACATCTCTGAGTAAAGCAAATTATACTTCATAATGGGGGGTATCCAATCAGGTGAGGGCCCCTGAGAGAAAGACTGAGGTCACCCAGAGAGGAGGGAAGTCTGCTGGAAAATGACATCAGACTGGAGCGGTCTCTTCAGTAGTTGCCTACCCATTCTCAGCCTGCCCTGTGTGCCCTGAACTTGCAGCCTGACCACAATGTCAACCAACCCTCAGACCTCTCTCTGCTCTTCGTCTCTCACCTCTCCTTCAATGGCTTCAATGGCTCTCTTAGTCTCTCTTTCAATCTCTTTCTCAACCATCACAGCTCTCAACTCTCTCTCTCTCTCTCTCTTTCTCTCTCTCTCTTGTCTGTGTGTGTCTGTCTGTCTCTCTCTCTCTCTGTGTGTGTGTGGTCTGTGTCTGTGTCTGTGTCTGTGTGTGTGTGTGTCTGTCTGTCTGTCTGTGTCTGTGTGTGTCTATCTGTGTGTCTGCCTCACTCTCTCTGTTGGTTCTTGATTCTTTCTCTTTGGATGATCTCAAACATCTCTGCTGTTACAAACACCAGGAGCTACAACAGATAGGATTCTCTACCCACGCTCACAGTCCCACAAACAGTGTACTGACATCTCCAGTAGGGAACACTGGCACATAACAAGGCCCACAGAGACAATGACCTTAACAGACAAGATGTCACCGATGCTGCTCATGACTTATTTACACTGGTGTCTATTTTTAAAATGCCACTCAACTTGAGAATATTAATTTTAGAGATTGAAAGAGTTCCTTCCAGTCCGTGGTAAAAAGACAAACACCCCAAGAGCCACTTAGAAAGGGATATAAATAGATGATTACCCCAGACGTTAATGTGCTCATAATAATGGTTAACCCTTCTTACATCAAATAAATGCAAATGAAAACCACCATGGAAACCATTTGCCACCTGTAACGATGTCCCCTGGACTCCTGTCCACTGGCTCACGGGGAGCTGGTGTGCAGTGGATCTCTCAGGCATAGTGGTAAGAACATGAGCATTCCTGTTAATACTGTTTGGGACCGTCAGGTCTAAAGACCTATCCTTACTCTGACCTAATGCTTCTGGTTCTATAATCCCTATCTATAAATAGCCACGGCTATCTGAAAGCATCTAGCATAATCGTGTTCGTTCCTGAAGTATTCAGACAAGAAAGGCATGAGAAATAGCCTAACTGTCCAAAAATAAACGCTTGTCATTGAGATGGTGGTATTTACGTGTGATGGGACTTTGGATTGCCACTGAAGCAGTGCCACAGCACAGTGCTGGAAAGAAATGAAGACACCCTGAAATAGCGTTCACCCCGTACAAAAGAAGATCATAGGACGTCTACAGAAGGGTGAGATAGAAAGATAGGAACAAGACACAGAATGTAGGAGCTCCGGGTGGGAGAAGTGAGGGGCGTGTCCTCAGATCCCTCTCCAGGTGGCAGCATTTTAAAGTGAACCCACTCTAGGAACAAGAGACCAAGGAACACAGGGTATCAGAACATTTTCAGAAGCCAGAAGGCATGGGTTCTAACCCCAGCTGCCGCCCTCCTGCTCAAAATCCTTGAGAAATTCCACCAACTCCTTTCTCCTAAGCACCATCAACTCCAAGGGGTGAAGGCCTGGGGAGTCCTGGGAAAGTAGCTTCAAACAGAATGGGATATGAAAACTCTGCCACCCACATTAGACCTGATGCCTACACAAATGGTAACACTAACACTGTTTAAAGAGATGGCTTATCTGCACTGGTGTCTCCTGGAAGGGCAGTTTAGGTGCAAGAACCTGATGGCTCGGAGACCTCAGGAGGTTTGTGATATTCTGCAGGCTACCTCCCTTGTGTTTTCTGCCTGCTGGTACCTCTCCTCTGTGTTGTGTCCTTGTCTTGATTCATTACAAAGTGATCCATCCTTGCAGACGGCCAGGAACAGTCCCAACAAACATGAAGACCAAATACATAGCCTTTGTAGCTATGATGTTCGTACAGGCATTTCAGTCCTGGCTAAATCCTGGCAAAACTGTTGAGCTCGTTCCAAGCTCACAGTTGGGAGAGGAAGTAGACTCTCCCCCTTGGATCTGCTCACCTTCTGAATCAGTTGTCCAGCCTTTCCTCAAGATCCTGTCCTGGTGGATAGAGGAGTTCTCTGTAAATATACATGGCAGGGGCGTGTAGAGATAAGGAGGTCTGTGTAGAACACAGGCTTGTTGCTACCAGCAGAAGAGCAGCTTGTGGCTCAACCAAGCAC
Source organism: Rattus rattus (assembly GCF_011064425.1). Taxonomy (NCBI): domain Eukaryota; kingdom Metazoa; phylum Chordata; class Mammalia; order Rodentia; family Muridae; genus Rattus; species Rattus rattus. The sequence goes on from NC_046154.1 coordinate 256,854,868, forward strand.
AGTTGGGATACAACCAAGTACAGTGGGCAGTATTGACAGCATACCTTGATGTACTGAGATTTTTTAAAAAAGAATTACTTATTTTATGTATATGGGTACACTGTAGCTGTCTTGAGACACACCAGAAGAGGGCATCAGACTTTATTACAAGATGGTTGCGAGCCACTATGTGGTTGCTGGGAATTGAACTCAAGACCAGTTAGAAGAGCAGTTAGTTCTCTTAACCATGATTTTCCTCTTGGATACAGAGTGCGTATCCTGGGCAAGCTCTCTGCACATCATCCCCTTTTTAGGAGACTACCATATCTGTTACACTCTGTGACTGTTGTAAGGAGCCGCCAGGCTGGATGGTCCTGCCCTGACCAGTTCCCTTGTTGCTTTGACTGTGGACAGGTGTTCTACGAGACCCAAGGCTCTCCTCTGGTTAAACAGTCACCACTGCTTGTCTTTCGGGCTTAGAGTTAAGATAAGGGTGTAATTCTCTAGTAAACGTACACAGCCTGTACATGTTGAAGTCCTGCAAATTCTGGCTGGTGATCAAAGGCAGCCCGTCAATAATAACAACAAAAATTGTCAATTGGTAGCACATGTTGGGATCTAGAACTGAGCCTGTCTCCTAGCAACAGAACTCAGTGCTCTGCTCATCACCCTGTCTTCAGTTCCATCCGGTCTTTCTTACCAGGCTCTGAAACGGGACCTGGCTGGAACATGCTGGGCCAGGGCTACGTCTTTGGCTGCATGCTGATCTTTAGGTCAAGGGTGCTATCCACATTCGGGAGGCTCCATTTGTAGCTTTTTAATCTCTTTTATCCTTTCCACAACTCCTGAAGTGGGGGACTGGGCTTCTTCGGTATCTATGTCTGGTGAATTCTCAGAGTCGTCTCACCATTCTGGATCCCTAGACTCAAGCTCCCTTAACATTCCTGTCTGAGGGAATCTTCAACACTTGACACGAACCTTTCTCCAATACCTTAAACTTTTCCCAATACCACAGCCACAAAAACTCAAGGCAAAATAGAACAGGTTGTGCACCTCAGTTGTGCCCTGGCCCCAACTACTGTCACCATCACTTCTTTTAGGGACAGAGGAGGTTCGACCTGCCCTTCCACTATTCAAAGAAGATTTACACTTGTCCTGTGAAAAAAGACTTTTCAAACAAAGACTATTACTGGAACAACATTGTTGGGTGGGCAACCAACCAGTATTTTAAGAAACAAATTAGGGCAGAACAGAAAGTATCACCAAGTAAATGGGCAAGTGCTGTTTGGTGAAGTTTTTCTTTCAGAGGTGTGTGTGTGTGTGTGTGTGTGTGTGTGTGTGAGAGAGAGAGAGAGAGAGAGAGAGAGAAAGAGAGAGAGAGAGAGAGAGAGAGAGAGAGAGAGAGAGAGAGAGAGAGTGTATGCATAAGAATGGCACCAAAATCTGTCTTGACACGTTTCATGGAAGCTCTCCCAGCGCATTCCTCACAATGGGTTGAACATCCCAACAGAGGGACTGAGAGATGGCTCAGTGGTTAAGAACTCTTGCTCTTCCAGAGGGTTCGGTTCCAATACTCACATGGTGGCTCACAATTACCTGTGATCCCCGTTCCGGAGGTCCCTGATGCTCTCTTCTGACTTCTGCAGCATGAACACAGTGCACAAACTACACACATACAAGCACCCCCATACACACTCATAAATAAAAATAAGCAAGTCTTTTTAAAAAGCCCTCAAAGATTCCAGCAGTCCCTTGACTCTTTCTCACTGTGACGCCCATCCCATGGATGTGATTGCATTTTCTTTGCTATTTCTCAAACCCGAGTGTCTCAGGGAGAGAATAATCTGCCCCACGTGCCCGACATCTAGTAGATACCCAACAAATGCATGCTGGGTGAAGGAATGCCTGTCTCAGAGCAGGATTTCAGGAAAGACGGGATGATGTGGAATATGCATGGTTTAGAGATTATTTGTTCCTTTTACAGGTTAAAAGGCTTTGATCAAAGGAAGGCATATGATAGCAGTTTGAGACGGTTATGGTCAACTTTGTAAGACCCAGCTGATGGACCCCCGTTCCTGGGTTGGGGGGCAGAGATGTCCATCTGGAATACTCAAGACAAGAGGTGCTACCCCCTGCCCACCTGACAATATCAGGATGTGTGGTTTCTGCAGACTGTCCTTCCTGCAGGGAAGTGAGCTTGGAGAAGCTATTCTGGAGAAGATGGTACCCAGAAAGCCTGGATCTTAATTAAACAGGAATTAGAAATTAGAAATTAGGGGGAAACCTCCTTGGTCCACATGTTCATACTACAGAGAGAACATCACTAGGGGCTAGGCAGTGTAAAGCTGGTCTCAGCTTCACTAGCACTGTCTTGAGTTTGTATATGCTTCTGAGAGGGAGTACTCATACATTCTATGCATGTGTGCATGTGCACATGCCGTATATTACATGTGCATATATGTGCCTGTGAATTCACCTGGGTGTGGCCATGTGACATGTCTCTGTGCCTATGCATATGTGTGCATGTACATGTGTGTGGAGTATGGTCATATGGTATACATTTGTGCATGTGTATATTTTGTATATGTGAGTGTGCATGTATGCTGTATATTATATTTATGCATCTGCATGTGTGTATATGTGTGCACATATGTGGATGTATGTGTGACCATGTAGCATGCATATGAATGTCAGTGCCTTGTGCATGGACATATGTAGGGGAGTGTGTGCATGTAGCCAGGTGATATACATGCATGAATGTGCACACATGTGGGTTAGTCATGTGGAGACAGGCTTGTGGCATGAATGTATGCATGTGGAGGGTGTGGACTATCTTTGTTCAGCTATGAGGTATGAGTGTGTGCATGCCTGTGTGATCTTGGTGTAAATGTGGAATGCATATGTGTCTGCATATGTGTATAATCTGGGTACTTACCCTTCTACAGCCCGTCAGCAACTTTCTGTACAACATAGTCCCTTTAAATGCCATACTGGACCAGGGTGCAAGGTGAAAGACTCCTGCTGGTATCCACCGAGTAATTTGTCTCTGTTTCTAATGAGATCTTGTGTGGGTGTACCACCCTTTCCCACGCAGTACAAACACCAGTGAACACCCAAATTAGGTCTTCTATTAGCATGTTTACTGGTGCACAGAAGAGGAAGGAGAGTGAACTTCATGGCCATGTACTTACAGGGCCAACTGGGGACACACCCAGCTTTGGGAGTTTCTTGCTGGAGTGCAAGGAACTTACAAGGGAAAGTGGGAAAGGAACCGGATTCTGCTGGTTCACTGGTGTAAACCTGTTTTCCAACAGTAGGCATCAGAGTGGTAATCACTGCTACTACCCACCTCAGAAAATCAGACCAGGGACTTTGCCCTGCACACACTCTGGAAAACGGAGAAGGAGAGCGATGAACCACAGACCATGGTCTGGGTGGAGGCTGAAGCACACTCAGGAGACAAGAAAGTATATCAGGAATGTCTTCTCAGGTAGACAGAGTCCACAGGATGGCAAGTTCTAGAGACAGGGCGGGTCAGGTGCACTCAGATGCTCCCTGGTGGGCTCAGAAGCAACAAGGCACGCTCTGGAGCCCTGGTGCTGGGCACATATGGGTAACAACAGGCTGAAAGCATTATTTGCTTTGAATAAACTTTCAGTTCACTTTGGATCAATACCAAACAAGGTCTGGGACCCCAGTGTCACAGGCCTTTGGTGGAAGACTGGGGGTCCCAAGTCCCGATGGCCCTGAGGGTCCTGCGCGCCTAGAGCCCAGGATACCAGGATGCTGGGCTGTCTCTGTCGCCATCCAGAGGCTCGGCTGGGGCGCGGCGTCCCCTCTGCTCGGCTCCCTCGCCGGTCCCGGGCCAGTGCGAGGCCCCGCCACGCCGGGCACGCGCTCCAGGCGCGCCCCTCGTACTGGTGACGGGCGCGCTGAGCCGGGCGCGCAGCGACGCCCAGAGCCGCGGGCTGGCGTCCCCGGGCGGGCGAGCACGGGCGCGGGCGGCGCGGGCGCGGCGCGGGCGGGCGGCGTGGGGCGCAGTGGGCCAGGGCCCGGGCGCGGCGGCGGCAGCGGAGGAGGAGGAGGACGGGGACGAGGAGGAGGACGAGGAGGAGGATGGCACGCGCGGGGCCCGCACGTGGAGGCCGGCGCGGGGGCGCGGGCAGGGCCGGCTGCTGAGACGCGCTGCTGCCCCCCGCGCGGGCACCGCGGCTTCAATGGCGCCATCGCCCAGGACCAGCATCCGGCAAGATGCGACCGCCCTGCCCAGCATGTCCTCAACTTTTTGGGCATTCATGATCCTGGCCAGCCTGCTCATCGCCTACTGCAGTGAGTACCGTACACTCGGGCCCCACAAGGGCCTCGGGTCCCCCGAGCCGCCCTAGCCCCAGCCCCGGCGGGGCGCCCCGCGTCGGTGCGGAGTTGCGAGCGCGTGGCGCGCGGTCCCGGGTCTTGGCCGCTGTTCCGCTGGCCCGGGAGGGCTTGGTGCAGGCGGCTCCGGGTTCCAGGCACTCCGCGGCCGGGCGCAGCAGCCCCGGCGAGCTTCCGCTGACTAGCCAGCAGGGCCAGCATCAGGCCCAGGCCGGCACGGCGAGTCCCTACACGGCGGTGCCCGCTGCCCGCCGTGCGGTCGTCGCTCCGGCCCAGGCTAGCGACCGAGCGGAGATTCCCGCCGGCGACACTCCCTCCGGGGACTTATGGGGACGCAGTAACCGAGCCTGAGCGGACTCCTCGGGCAGGAGTGCAGCTTGGGTTCCTCCGACGCGTGGAGGAGCTTCTGCCTTGCTAGGAAGCGGGCTCGCCAGATGCTTTCTGTAAAAGGAGAAGTAAGGGGACGGATGCCACTGGAGGGGAGGGCCCGCTATCGCTGCAAGGGTGGTTCAGAGGAATGAACTGACGATCCAGTGGGTCTGGCAAGGGCTGGGAAGGAGGTGCGGGCTGGTCAGTGCCTGGCACGGGGTGGCTGGAGCTGGGCTTGAGCTGGGAGCGGGACGATGGGTGGCAGTAGGTCTCATCTGGGAAATGATAATCTGAGTCCTGGGTACAGTCTTGGGGCTACTGTAGGGCCGGTAGGCATCGTCCTGGCTGGTGTCTGCTGATTGTTGGTAGCTGGTGGGGTGGATATAGGCTGGTTAGAGTCCTGGGTATAGGCTTTATGAGAGATGGGTGCTTGCCTGGTTACTCTGTCTGCCTTCCCGTCTCTGCGGGAAGAAAAACTAGTGCCTGTGAACACCTGTCATGAAAAAAATGCCACAGGCAAGGGAAGTGATGGCAAAATATGGATTCTTTACAAAATTAAAATAAAAGGCCTTTGCCAAGTGATTCTTCTCACTCCTCCTCTTCCCCCTGGCCATCACTAGAGCCTGGGGCCTCCTAGCTCCCAATCCCAGCTCTGAAATGAGATTGCAGAGGTCTTGAGACTCAAGTCAAGGCCAAATTTGTCATCGGAGTCCTGGGACGACTCTGAATGGGGATAGCTCAACCCCCAGCATCATCTAGGCATCTTGAGGGACATGCTAGTGTGCCCGGAGGAACTGCCCACTCTGCGTATCCCTGTGTTGCTGTGGCACCTTCCATGGGGTTCATCAAGCAAGCGACGGGCTGCTGACAGTTCTCTAACCTTGCTGCCCTCGGATAGGGACAGGCGAATGGTAGCCTGAGCCACAGGAGAGTGCTCACTGTTGAGCCTTCTGCAGCCTGCTGGCTTCTTTCAGCGTCTTCCCAGGTATCTCTGAATCTAGATTCCTTAATGAGACAAGAAGAGTTAAAGATGGGTAAACTCCAGAGATGGACTGGTGAGGTCAGGATGGCATTCACTTCCCCGTGCTGTCCCAGGAGTGGCACCTTCAGCAATGGGGGAGGGGCAAGGGGCGCTGAAACCGGAGCTGGCTGTTTTTCCTAGGAACAGTCCTGTAATACTGTCCTTGGGTCAGCCCAAGAGCCCAGAGCTATAGGCTGGGTTAATAGACGCAATTCTGCAAGTGGAAAAAGGACAGCTGCCCACTGCTACTAACTGCATGACAGCCCAGCCCTTGACCTCAACACTCTGCTCTTCAGGGTGCCACCAGGCTGGGCCTTGTGTCCACTCCCAGCTTGCATAGCTTCTGTTCTTTGTTTCCCAGTAAGGCCTCAGTCCATCCTGGTGGCTTGCCCCTTGATCTGACTGTAGGGAAGGATTCTCGTACAGTCAGAGAAGACGACAGTCCTACCATCCTGCCAGTTGGTTCTCTGCTACAAGGGCAGTTGGTTAGAATGTCTTATCCAGAAAAGCAGAAGTCTTTAATAACGAAGCTCTGAGCAGCCACATTTTGATAGCTGTTTCCATCCCCACCACGTAATGGAATAATTGACAATAAGCTAACGCTTTCCAGACATACCCCATTACACCAGAAATGCAGTTGGAGAAATTAAAGCATTTCTCTAAAATACAAAATAACATCATCATAATTTATAGCTGGGAATTAAAATTCTAGAGAAAAGAATATTTCTCTTTTTTTCTCCTCCCTTAGAATTGATAACGCAGAGAAAATGATAATTAGATAGTTATCCTGTGATTTCCAGCCTTTCTTTCAACACATCTGGGATGAAGGATAGTTAGCATTGTGTGCAAGATGTTTCAGTAAGGACTTTTATTGCCCTGAGTGTCTTTCTGCTATGGAGCAGATACACTTAGGAAGCCAGCGTCCATCTTTTAGGGCTCAGTAATGCTGCCCTATGGTGCGTAGTTTCTCTGTAACACACATGGAGCTCACTTCCTGGCGCTAAGTGGAGGAAACTGGATTATTTCCCGGCCTGGTTTCTGTTGGGGGGATTCAACACTCTTGCCCATTGGATGTTCTTCTTTGCTATGTGCTTGAGAGTCATATTAAGGAGGTGGGCTCCACCCTCTGGCTAGTGAAAGACCTGCAGTCCACCAATTAGGCTGGTTGCTATGGTGATGCAGCCTTGTCATTTTCAGGGATTGGGGAAGAATTGCCAGGAAAGGGGGGAAAAAAGGGGGGTGGGTTGCTGTGAGGCTGCCTTTAAAATCGGCGCTCTAAATGTGCTAAATGTTACTTGCAAAGTCCGCTTCATAAGCAAGCATCCAGCTGCTTGTCAAGGTCTGTGGGTAAAGTTCGATGGTGCTTGAGGTGAGAAGAGGGGACCTGCTTTATTCTGGGAAACTCCTGAGACCAGCTTAGAGGGAGCCATGCATTTGAATTGCTCCAGTGTGAAGGGAGGTCAGCTGGCCAGACGCCCTTGTTGAATGAGGTAGGACCTGGGTCTGATGTGCTGTGTGCTGTAGCACCAAAGAGTTCGTCGTTCCACACTGGCTTGCATCATGTGGGGGATTATAGCAGCAAGAAAATGTAGAGGAGAAAAAAAGATGAGCTTCGCGACCCCCGAGTCTTGACTTTGGTTCTTGCAAGTGGTGTTTAATTCACGAGTGAAGGAGTCTGGGCTTTAGCATAGATGGCAAGTTCCCTCTTCAAAGCCGCGTGGTGGACAAACGCTCTTGGCATGTAAATGCCCCAAGGACGGCCTCGTTTTCAGAGCACTGGGGAGTCCAGTGGAGGCGAGACAGTGGGGCTGCCTCTTTCACATAGAGTTTTCTTTCCTCAAATAAATCCTGTTAAAATTGAATTGTGCCGTTCGGTTAAATCTCATGTCCGCAGCTGGGAATGGAAGAAATTACAAACAAGTTTTGAATTGTTTTTAATCCATTAGAATACTAACCGAGCGTAGGCACTTTGATGGTCCCCAACACGCATTTCCTTTACAAATACAATTTGTGGCATACTTAGTGCGGATGGCGATGTGCTGTACTCCTGCTGATCAAATGTGATTTCTGAAGGTCTCAAGGAGGTAAAATTGAAAATACCAGAGGCTTCACAAAGTGATGCCTTTCTGGAAGCACTACTCCCCTTCTCTCCCTGCCTCCTACGCCCTAAGTTTTTATTTGATGAATATGGAGCGTGAAATACATTGTTTCTTTCTGCCACACAATGTAACGATAAGCTGCTTTTCCTAGCTGTACTCAGAGCCCCTGGCACAAGGAGACAGAGACATTTTGCATCCTCTGAGGGTCTTCTGTTTAGAAACCTGCAGGGAACAACTTGGACTTGACTATCCTTTGTCCCCTTTCAGAGCTGGGGCAGAGGATCTATATTAACCCTACCCTTCCCCCATCCTCTCTGCGGGGCCATATTTTTCAGAGTCTACTGCCCACTTTACAGTTCTACACTAGGCTGGCTTCTTGCTCCCATTAGCTGTGAGCTATCCAGACCCCCTTGAAGCCACAGGCAGTTGGTACCAGAAAAGAGCTCGACTAGGCTCCTCCCTGCTGAATTCCCAGCTCTGGACCCGCCTCTACACACAGGGCCTAGAATATGTAGAGCAACTTTTGTGGCGTGAAGTACTTTCAGGTGACTTTATGGGCATAATTATGAGGGAATGTTATGATAATGCCGCAGTAGAAGAGAGAAAAAAAGCAAAACATTAAAATCCCCATTTCTTTATATAGCTCGGCAGCTGCCTCTTTAGAAGGGCTCATTTTTGCATTAAAACGTGGTGTGCTGGAGTTAATGACCTCTGCAGATTGCCACCTGTCACCCAGGGCTACAGTGATGCCCAACCCCCTCAATCAGGGAAAGAGTGGACAGGCAGTACCTTGTCTAGAATCTAAGCCTGGCAGATGAGGGTTTTCAGCTGCTTCTGCATGTCACCAGCCACTGGCTTAAGGCCTGTGAGGGGCAGGAGCAGGACTGGTGGAGGCTCCTCATTCCTTTCCAAAGGGCTACTTGCATTGACCAGTACCTGTGAGCTGCCCCAGAGATTTCTGTAAGGTGGGGGGTTTCTATGGAGGTCACTGGCACCCACTGAATGTCACTGACCCCTCCTCCCTTCAGATGCTTCTGCTCAAGGGTGCTCCAAGTGAAGAGGCAGCCCATGTGCACTGTCCTGGAGCTGAGCTATCCAGAGACATTCCCGGCATTAACAGAGGCTCTGGGTGACTGTTCTGGACCTCTCTGTCACTGAGGAGAGCATGGTGAACGTATACAAGGCATGATAGACTGGGTATTCAAAACATACATGCCGGGTGCTTTCTGATGTTCACTTCTTCAAATGGCTGGCAGGGGAAAAGAGGACACTCCCCCCTGCCACTAAGTGGGGCTCCTTTGGAATCTAGCCCTCTGATCTGGGAAGCCAAGCCTCAACTTCTCAGACTCTGTCCTGGAGGATGGTGAATGGCAGGACTCCCTTGTCACTCTGTGGTTGGTCTCCCCTTTGCAAAGAGCTGACCCTGGGCTCACCTCCCAGGCTTCACAGGAATTCGTGAAGCTGGAGATGGAGCCTCTGGTATGTACCTTAGATATGTGTTGGGGGAGCTTCAGCCCCGTGCCAGGCTGTGGAGTAGAGAAATGGACAAGATGACTGCTGTCCTAGAGCTGACATCATAGTGGGAAGGCAGACAGTTTACACAAAGGAAGGACTGAAGAGAGTAGGGAGAGGCAGTCTGTGTCAAACATGGCATCCTCTAGGGACCTTGGGCCATCTCCCCTCCCCATCCACCTTGCACTGGGCACAAAGATTCTGCTCCATCCACATTGGGAGATAATCAGTGGCCCCTTACATCCTGCCTGCTTGTTTGGGCATTGTTTGCAGAGTGAGAGACAGGGAGGGCTATGACAAGCAGATGGGGCAATGCAGCCCTCAGGGTCCCTGATGTCAAGAAGATTGTCACAAGGAATAGGTTACCCGGAATGAAGAACGGGGTTGATCATGGCCCTGAAACACGGGCGATGCTCGCTGAATGAGTAAATGAAACAAAGCACAGAATGCTCAGCCTGTCCTCCTGTTGAGACAGGAGAATCTCATTCCAAGTTCAAGGTCAGCCCAGACAAGTTGGTGGCATCCTACTCAGAATAAAAAGGGGAAGACGGCTAGGGAGGCACAGCAGTGGCAGAGTGTGTGCCTAGCGTGTGCAAGGCTTTGATTGCTCTCTATCCATTGCCAAGAAAAGTCCCAAAGAGACAGAAATAGAGAGACTTCTACTGTATTTCTCCCAGTAGCCTCTTGGAGCCTGAATCTGCTTGCTGATGGGATGCAGGGATTGGGGGGAGGGGGCGGTCTTGGTCTGCCTGATTGTGTTTCTTCTCAGATATCCCTGTCAGCCAACTCCCTAGAGGGCTACAGCTCCCCAACAGGTGTTCCCAGTCGTAAAAAGCCTTGGGTGTTAGTTACTTGAGACCATGTCCCACTCTGCTGCCCAGCCACTCCAGACAACTCTTTCACACTTTGTGCTTGGGGTCAGCCTCACAACAATATTTCTCTGGAACACTGTGGATACTTGTCTGCCTTCTGTCTGTTTTTGCAATGATAGACAATTCTCCCTCACCACGGGCAGTAAGCTAGAGGGAAGCGATTAGCTGTTGTCTCTCTCGGACTTGGTAAGGACTGAAAGGATCCGATGAAACAGTTGATAAGTGGGTGTGTCTGCAGGGCCGGGAGCTTAGCCACAGGCCCAGGGAGGTGCCAAAGGCACAGCAATGGGACCTCAGGACTAGGACCACAAGGAGGACAGAGGGAGCAATCGGATGGAGCAGAGAGCCATTGCCTTCTGAAAAGAAACTAACCTGTCAGATCCCTGAAGACCCGTGATTCTGACAGGCTTATTGAAAAGAAGGCAAACTGTGGTATTTCTGACCTATGCTCACTTTTGAGAAAAAGTGTGCCTGGGGGACAGAGGGGAGCCTCTCCAGGTGCCAGAATGAAAGGCTCGATGCTCTGGTGGCTTCCTTCCTCCTTTGCTTAGCTCTGGCAACCAGCATATCCTTGCTAGCTCCAAGGACATTTTTGTGCTCCGTTCTCACTCTGGGTCAGTTTCTCAAGGGCATCGTATGCACTTAGACCTCTCCTTCCACTGTAGGGTGTGAGCAGCATCCCCCCATCTCCACCACCATAGCCCTCTTCCCAGTTGTGATGACCAAAGCTGTCCCTAGCCCCTTGTCCCTTGGAAACTGAACTGGATGCTCATGAGCTTCTTGCCTGTGGGTCCCCAGTGGACAGGAATGAACTGCCGTCTCCCAGCTTGTGGGCTTGAGGCTTTGGGCTTCTGGAAAGGGTGAGATGAAGAACATTTCAGAGCTGTGAGGTCAAAGGGTGTCCCTCTGCTCGGGCCCAATAGGGCTTTCCCCTATCCAGAAAGCCTGTGTGGGCTTTAAAGCTGCTGCAAGGCCTCCTCCTGGCTGCCTTTGCTGTTGGAATCACTTTCTGCTACAGGGAAGGTGTCTCCACACGTTCCCTCAGCTGCTGTTTCTCAGAGCTGGGACCAGCATGTTTTGAAGGTTGCTTGCAACATCCTCTCCGAGTCTTCATTTTTTTGTATCTATCACACATGGAACTGTACTGCTGATGGTGATGAAGCCATTTAGAGGCAATCAAACATCCCCGGTCCAGCATAGCAACAGAGGAGCCCATCAACCTCTCCTCATCCACCCACTTGCTTAATTATGCTCGCCTCTCTCGGAGGCAACCCAGTTCCCACGTGTGATTTCAGAGTGTTCCGGGGGGTGCCTAGAGCCCTTCTTTTCCTCTGTGGGGAATTCTGCCCCTGCTCTCAGCAGGTCGGCTACTTCAGTGTCCAGGAAGCTGTGGCCTGAGACTGTATGTTCTGGGGGTGGAGAGCATGTGTGGTTGGTTCTGTTCTAGCCTGCCCCTTCCCCAGGCCTTGGTCACTGTGCCCTGGTTAAGTGTAGGCTTCCTCAGGTGCTCTGCAGAGACTCAGATCCATTCACTCCTCTCTACCAATATGCTCTTGTCCTGTGGGCACCTGCGTCAAGATTTCCGTGTTTCTGTCTTTCAAAGGCCAACATGGCCCTCTCTGGTTTCCTGCTATCTGTGGGATGGCTACATGTGCCCCATGGGAGAACGGATATATGTGTGTTCTGGTGTGGTGGCCACCACTACACACACGTACACTTGTGTGAACACACACACACTTAAAAACACACACATTCATGGCCACCTGCAGCTCCCAGATTATCTTCCAGAACTGCACATTGCTGGCTCCACGTGCCCCCATGATGAACTGAGAAGTGGTGGCTGGCACTTCTCTCTCTCTCTCTCTCTCTCTCTCTCTCTCTCTCTCTCTCTCTCTCTCTCTCTCTCTCTCTCTCTCTCTCACTCACTCATGGTCACCTGCAGCCTCCAGATCTCTGAAGCAACTGCACATCTGCAGCTTTTCCTACTTCATCGCCTGTGTGTTAAACAAAATCTGTCACCTGGGCCTCCAACCTCATGAGTCTCTGGAGACCCCAAGTTGATAGAACAAGGGGAGGTAAAGGCTAGACTGCTCTTAAACATTCCTCAAGGGTCACTCATTAATCTGTCCCTCACCCAGTAAGCCAAGGAACTATGGGCAGCCCAAACTATGGGCAATGAGAGCCAGTTAGGAGACGGTAGAGATAGATTCCTGGGCTCTTGACGTTGGGCCTTCCATGACTGGGCCTTCCATTGTCACTTCCTGCTGCTACTTGTGTGTCCTTTGTGCATACCACACCTTAAGCAAGTGCCTGCTTTCCCTCTTCTGGTCCTGGTTCCCCTGCTTGAATGGATGGTGGTGACTGTCCTCCAGGGTTGAGATTTTCCCTGAGAGGATTGGAGATGTTTCACGTGGGCCTACTGAGTCTATGTCTGCAGCCTTAGAACCAAACTGCAAAGCCACAGCATCCAGTCACAAGCTCCCCTGTACTGACATTCCTTGTTTTCGACCAACAGGAGGCTGTCTTGACAACTGCTTCTTTTTGGCTTTAGCTGTTTACCCTATGGAAATGTACCCATCAACCACTCCACAAAACAGAGGCATTTCCCAGTGAACACCTCTGCTGTGTTTCACCTTGATCATTTAACATGAGCTTCAGAGGGCATGGCAGGTGTCCCAGGCGCTAGGCGTATACTGATCTCTAAGGTTGTTGCTGAGATCAGTAGCTGGATAGATTGTGAGCCCTGTGCCTGCAAGACTGGGATATGAGTCACAGAGTTCTCAGATGGTTCCTCTCTACCTTTGGCTACCTATTTGGCAATGGTATACAATGTCACACGGCAGAATCCACCCAGGGGCTTCCTCCTGATATCTCGGCTGTGGGAATTCAGGAGAAGCCTGAGCCTGTATGTATTCTGAGATGTGTCTGATGCCTGGAGCTGCCCTTCCCTGCTCGGCCCCTCCTCCCTGTGGCCACAGGACTCCCTAATGGTTGGATCTTTCAAGTGGCTAGACTGAGCTAAAGGACATGTTCTGTTCTGGGTACAGTGAGTCTTAACCCTCAGGGGTCTGGCCCCGGCCTGCTGCATATAAACCCAAGGTCCTTCTGCCCATCCTCTGTTCTTTCTACCTTTGTACCAGACCCAGCACCCAGAGATATGAGGACAGCCACATCTGCTGCCCTCAGGAAGCTCCTACTTCCAGGCAGGTTAACACCAGCACAGCTTTGAGGTGGAGAGGAGAGGGTGTTAAAGGTGGGGTGGCTTCTAGGGTAAGATCTGTTGACTCCACCGTCTTGACCCTGCCGTTGACTCGTCTTAGAGACACAGTGTGTGTCCGGTGGCAGGTGAGCCTCTCTCCTCCATTAGCCTCAGGGTGATGTCATGGGTGGGGCTGAGCTGGCTGCTTGTCAGAAATGTAGATACACAGTGTTGAAGGTGCTTCTAACCTTTCCCCAGGAGCCCGGAAAGTTCAAGAACATCATTTGGGGTGGGGTGAGGTGATGGGAACTAAGTTCATCAAGGAGCCTACAAGGGCTTTTTTCTGTCTTCAGAGGGTGTGTGTGTGTGTGTGTGTGTGTGTGTGTGTGTGTGTGTGTGTGTACGCGCGCGCGTGCATGTATAAAGGACAGTTATTAACTTTTCTTTATTTTCTCTGCTCACCTTCCCAGCCTGCATACCTGGTTCCTGTGCCCCAGATCCAAGCTTGTAGTGTGCTTCAGAGGGATTTCTCAAGAAACATATAGAATAGAGGCTGTGCAGATGTAGGCTGGGGAGGAGGGGCTTTGGGACACCCTGTTAATTCCACCCAATGGACTCAACCGCCGTATATGTTAGATCTTACGCTTCAAGTGGGAGGGGTGGTTGAGCCCGTTGAGGTCTCTCCCTGCCTCATCAGAGATAGCTCTGTCCCAAGAGTTATCTCCCCTCTGAGGGTTAGGAAAGCCCATGCTCTATGTTTTGTCCACGAATTTCTTTATTCATTTCGAAAGCCACTGGACAGCAAGGCAATGGGAGGATTATTTTTTTTCCTGGCCCGGCTGATCTGAGAACAGATTCGTAAAGCCCTATTAATGTCCTTTGACTCCAGACTGAGTCAAAATGGAACGGGTGGTTGGTCTTGTATCTGCCATGCATTAGACTTTATTCAACACCCAAAGGAGCCAGTTTAGAGAAGACTCAGTTCCGGGAGCCTGAACCTGGGTGGGTGATTTTAGGGGAGGTTGGAGCAATCTCTGCAGGTTTCCAGAGGCTCCTTGCTGCGTTTTTTTTCCTTTTATCAGATAAAATGCTAACAACCCCAAAGTACTTTAAAATGCTGTTTGGCCACGTGCTAGTGGCCTTCCATCCAGAAACATACTCTTACCCTGGTTTAAATTACTTCTCTCCTGTAGCGTTTTGCTACGTGATGGCATGTCCTAAATAAAGTGAAATGGCTTCATTAATTGGTGCTAATTTATGTTTCTCAGCTTCTATGCTAGAGTAGCTGAAGGAGCCAGGCAGAGTCCTCTGTGGCCTGATGCATAGTCGTTCCTGCCCTTTTCCTCTATGGCTCATTTCTGGGAAGGAGCTGCTGGCTTGGTGTGGAGAGATGAGTAGGAAGCTTCCTCTGGTTCCCACAGATCTTCTCCATCTGTGAGGGGCACGCAGAGCTAAGATTTGGTCTGGGTGGAGCCTTTGGGGGTGGGGCTTGGTCGGGGCAAAGCCTTCCTGGGGTGAGGCAGACAGACCTTAGCCTGGACAAAAACCTACACATCTGAGACAATGATGTGTAGGACTCTATCATCGCGAGACAACTTTGAGTGTCAAACTCCACGTGAAGCCAAGTGTGGAGAAACTTTGGTTACAGACCCTGGGATTGATTCTGAATGGGGGGCTTGGCTCCCGGAGCTGTTGTAGACGATGAACTTGGAGACATTTCTGAAGGCCAGGGCTTGGAGTCCTGAGCTCCCTGGACTGTGGTAACCACCAAAGCAACTGAGTTGGTGCACTCGAGCTTTGGAATTGTGTTGTCAGCTGGCTCAGCCCCTACAGATTGTTTCCAATTTCAAGATAGGAACTGCTGTCCCACAGAGAGGTGGAGTGTCTCTGAGGAGACCACAGTTTGCTCTGAAGCCATGCTCTTCCTGAGCACAGCGGTACACTCCCTTTGCTTCCGTTTATTCCCTAATATTCCAGAATGGAGCGGAAGCTATTTTTAAAGTCATTCTGAAAGCCTCCAATTTTTCAGAGTGGGCCAGGACACCTAAGGGGCAGTCATCACAGCTCTTAGTCACCAACCTCTCCTCAGGTGGCCATGGGTTTCTTTCAAATCCAGAAGTAGCCAGGACACTGTGGGAGATGAGTGTCACTTCACTCAATATGCCTGTGTCGGGTAGCCTTGAGCACGTGGGGAAGGGGCTCCAGACTCAAATTCAGGGCTGGCTGGTCATTGGCTGTGCATAGTAGGGGTGCAGGCGGGAGGACCCAGCTTGGACATGCCTTCTCTACTCTTTCCACAAGAAGGGCATGTTGTAACTAAGCAAACATGAATCAAACTGAAAATCATGAGCTCTTGTAAAGGACCCTCTGGGTGCCTGTCAGCATCCAACCGCTCTGGGAATGTGACTCAAGGTCTTCCATGCTTTTCACCTGCCACCCTCTCCACACTCCCTGTGGAAGCTGGGCTTGCTTTCTGCCATGTCGTTACCTAGCTCTCTGCCTGCTTTGTATGTACATGTGACTCTCTGTGGAGCGTGCACTGTCGTCTTGGATTCTGAAGCCTCTGTCTAGGACAGTGGCTCTCAACCTTCCTAATGCTGCGGCCCTTTAATACAGTTCCTCATGCTGTGGAAAAAATTAGTTTTGATGCTACCTCATAACTGTGATTTGGCTACTGTTATGAATCTCAGTGTATCTGTCTAATATGCAGGATATCTGATATGTAACTCTTATGAAAGAGTCGTTCATCTCCAAAGGGGTCTCAACCCACAGATTGAGAACCCCAGGTCTAGGACTTTTGAGGGAAGCTTTCTGTGAATTTTAACCCCGTGGGCACAAGCTGAGGCTATGGGGTCTGAGTGTGCTTCTCACTTAAAACCAGTGCAGCAGTCAAAGCGATCATTGGCAGGTAGAGAACCTCTTGGAAGAAGTGGTGGCTGTCACCTGTGGCGGATGAGGTAGGATTTGAGGAGCAGTGGAGAGGGTCAAGAGGGCAGTCCGCTGCTTTCCTCTGATGATGGACAGGACTGGGGGCAAAGACCTTGAGAGGAGGGCAACTGAGCTGGGAGTGTGTGGGGGCTCGTGGGCCTCATAAGTACCTCAGCAGCACTCTGGGAAGCCCTTGCTTCTAGGTCACCTTACTAAAGCTTCTTCCTTGGTGACTCCACAGTCTAGGAAGTCTAGACTTTCATTCATTTGTTCCTTTCCTTTGTTTTCTTACCGTAAAACGTCCATTTGCAGAGGACCGTGTGAAATGTTCCACATCACATCCCACAGCAAGCTAAGAGTCCTCAGTGCTTTTCATGCTCAGAAAACACAGTGTCTCCCCAGCTCACAGTATAGCATGGCAGTGCCTGGCTTTGACCAATGGACTGCCTTGTCGCCTCTAGGTGTGGCTTGGCAAGACACTTCAGCATTGCTGGCTGACAGGTACCTGCAGTTCAGAGAGGAAGACTGCTATAGATGGTCCACCCAATTGCTGCAGCATTTTCTGGAGGGCATTGTGGGCTTTTTGCAGTCTCGAGACACAGGAACACACTTGACCTCTAATCCCATGTGTTGTATCGGGAAACATTCTGTGTGACATCATTGCAGCTGCCTGCCACAGACACCATGCTCGGGCCCTGCTTTGACAATACCTCAATACCTAGGGACCTACCTGTCCTCACCGGAATCCTCCGTTTCCAGCAAGTGCGTACATCTTAAGCCATTCCTTACTGCAAACAGATGGTACCAGTCACCGTACATATTTCACCACAGTGACCTCCTGTGGGAGGCTAAAAACACGAATCTTCCTCGTATACACGGAGAAGCAGAGAACCACTGTGGTGCCCTTTCGCCTCAGTGTGAAAGGGTTGGGGTTTGAACACAAAGAACTCTCACCTCCAGGTCAGGCCGTTAGATGTGAACAGCCCCTGCCCTTAGGTATGGAACTTGGTAGTCACCACTCTAGATTGCTTCAGTAAATGGTTTGAAGCTCTGCAAAAAGATATTCTGTCATCCTGTAGAGCTGTTGGTGCTAGACAGCTTGGAGAGAACTCCACATCACATCTCTTTAGCTGTGTTTGACTGGGCAGAGAGCCCTGCCCACCAGGAACAGGGTTGTTGCCCGGGGAGATATGCTGTCCAGAAGAGTCTGTCTGTGGGGCAGAATGAGGGTGGAGGTGAGAGGTGACTGGTCAACTGGGTGTGGCTGCCAAGGTCCTAAATGGATCATTTGGAAAGATAGCGAGGTATAGATCTGGCTCTTCTGGAAAGTTCTCTGTTGCCCCTTCCTGGGGGCTAATGCAAGACTAAGGAGCCCTGGGGGAACATTCAAATATGATGACGTTAGCCATGTACCTAGACCTAGTCCTTTTAATTGGGAGTCCAAATGAGCCTTCTGGAATGGGTGTAGCCCCCTTTCACCCTGTATGTTCCCCAGGTATCTGTGAGATCTTAGGCATATTCTAGCCTCAGAACCCTCACCTCTAATGATGCTCTTCACTTTGAGGGCTGGACTGTAGTCCTCCAAAGGTGGGGAGATTGTGTCTTGATAGTGGAATGGGGTGGTGACCCTCAGAGAGAACCAGGCGTGCTGCCATAGTGAACTGGGTTGACTCTAGTACAAACTTGGCTGTGGTGGTGGCAGCAGACAGGGTAACAGGAGCAGGATGTGTCAAGATGGGCAGAGAACCTTAAGCACCCCACACCTCTGATTCCCAGCACCCAGGCACTTGAGAGAAAATCCCTGGTGTAGTGGGACTCCTCTTTCTTAGGGCTTAGATTCTGGGATCAGGGGCAGGCTTTAGCCCCGGCCTTATCTATGGTGGCTGAGAGCCGTGACAGGGCCTTCCTACTAGGCTTAGGGTCCTCACAATACAACAGTATACAACCTTCAATGCAGAAACCATTGTATATAGTCCCTGGAGTCCTGACCCTGGGCCCCAGGCCATCCTGATGCTCCAGGTTCAGCCCATCTCTCCCAAGTTCCTGTCTGTTGTAGTCAGGATGTTAGGTGACTGGCAATGTCATCATGTCATTGTAGACAAGGAAGCTGAGTTTGGAGAGGTAGGTGCCTTTTACATTCATCCAGGCCTTAAATGAAGGCCTGACTAGACATTGGGGCTACCTCTCCTAGAGACTACACTGAGGATACTCTAGGTCACAGCTCTTATCCTGTACCAGAAGTGGGGGAGAATGCCCAGGAGAGGAGGCAGAGTAGACAGCATTGAGTGCAAGAAGACAGACCATTGGACACTATGTAGTCTTTGGGTGTTCCACAGGTCAACAAGTAGATGTTGGGACTCCTAGAGTTCCTTAAAGGCCTGGTGAATCTCAGAACCTGTTACCCATTTCCTACCCTGTTTAGCTACTGCTTCAGCACCTGCTCTGTCATTGTTCTGTGGAAGTTCAGGAATCACTGTTTCTAGAAACAATGTTGCCACTAGTGATTGTAGCCTTAGGAGCTCAGTGGGAACCCGTCTTGGTAAACCAGGTCTTGGTTACAGTGTTTTTATTCTAGAGTAGAGACAGCAAAACCTGTCCTACTATGTTACAGGGATGCAGACTGGCTGTCTCTGAGTGTGTCAGCCAGTGAGGCAGAAATGCCTCTTCTGGATGCTACCCTTGATTCCCCTCCTGATTACAAAATGGGAGCTCTCTGGCTTCTCTGAAAAAGAGTCAGTGCTGCTGAGGGACGTCCTGGAGAGGTGAGGCTAGGTGTGGCTTGTAGATTGGCACCTGTCCTTCCAACCTCCAAAGCACTTGAGCTTAAAGTGCTAGCCACACTCCTTCCTCATTCCTCCCTTGATGTGTGCACTCCTAGGGGTTTCTTGCCCAGGTAAACATTTCACATAAGGAAAAAATCTGCCTGGTAATACCAAATAGTGTGAAGACTAGCCCAAAACACAGTTCTTGCATGGCCTAGAACTGGGTCATATTTGATGACAAGTCCTTGCCAGGATGATGATAGCGCTTGTGATATACTTTGTCACCAAACTGTACCACTTACCACTCACCCACACCTCAATCTTGTTATTTACCTACCAGTGTCTGGTTATCCCCTACAACTCCAGTCAGAGAGCCCAGCCTGGCCTAGCAGACCACAGGTCTACCTTTGCGGGCCTGATTTCATTTGTCTCCTGGCATATGAGATTGGGAAAGCCTCTGCTTCCCAGGTGAGAATCTGTGACAGCACTGACACCTCTTGTCCCCAGTTCTACTGCTCTTCCCCTCCCATGCCTGGACTGAGGCCTCTGTGTTAGCTTTGCTTTGCTGTGATAGAAGATCTCTACCAGCTCATGGTTGCAATGATCCAGGCTTGTGACGTCTGTCTCTCGAGACAGAGCTGTTTGTCATGGCTAATAGAAGTGTGTCAGAAGTTTCATACCTCATGGTGGACAGGAAACAGAGATAAAGAAGGTGGGGAGGGAAAGGGAAAAGGGGAAAGGGAGAGGAGTGGGAGAGAGGGGGAAGAGAGGGGAAGGAACAGATGAGGGATCAGGTACAATCTTCGCAGGTCTACTTTCAGTGGCCCACTTCCTCTGTCTCCTAATAATGCTATCATGTGATGATCCCCTCACAGAAGTAGTCCATTGACTAGGACAGTGACTTCAAGACCCAACCACTTCTCAAAGCCCACCAGCTGGTTGCCATGTCCGCAGCACATGAACCTATGTGAACATTGCTTAGTCAAACCTTCAAGTGTACCCCATACCCCACAGGGTGTGGCTCCTCACAGAGTAGAGGGGGACGTTTACAAAAGTAAGGATAGTTTATAGAAGCGTTCAGAGGACACCCTATCCCCAAGCTGCAAGTGCCTCTGCATTGCTATTTGACTGTCACGCCTTCCCCAACTCTGCCAGGCAATCTTTAGCAAACAGACCCAGAAACCTTGTGGCAAAGGCCTTGCACCCTGCCAAGCTGAGGAAAGGAAACTTAATGTGTACTTCAAATCCTGTGGTGAGGAGACTCTTTCTGCCTTGGAAAGCCAGGGACAGCCTAAAAGGAGGGGACAGACATGTGGGTGGTACATCTCCCACATTTAGGTGAAGTTAGGTCTCCACGACTAAGGGGCACTTGACAGGTGCTGATTGGTCTCAGAGAGGGAAATCAAGGTTTATGAGCACCTCTGGTTGAAGGCCATGGACTGGACCCCAGGGCACAGAATCCGGGAGGGATGCAAGAGAGTGATGCCTAGGAAGGAGGCCAAAACTTAAGATGGGACTTGGAGAAAGTGGTCCCACAAACCGTATAGCCTGTGGATCTGTATTTGTGCAGCCCAGGGACATCTGACAGACCCAGGCAGCAAGATGCTCTGAGCTTTGTCTTGGTAGGTGCCCTGTGGGAAGGGTTCCTCGTTGTAGGTAGTGTGTGTTGAAGTATTTCTATTCTTACGGTCTAGTGTCTCGGCCACACTGCAGTACAGAATAATGCGTTTCACTGCACTTACAGACAAACGGTAATTTCCAAGAGACTTTTAAGTAGAACTAAAGGCAAATAAAATCAGAAACTAAGACTCCCTAGGTACAGAATGGTGGGGAGAACAGAAGGTAGGCTAGGGGCCAGTCTGTGTTCAGGTTCAGCACAGTAACTCTCAGCAAGTGCTCTCCCCTGGCAGAGTGCTATCCACACACAGGGCACTTCCTGGAGAGCAAGCAGTATTGGACCTGGGTCTCCTCAAGGCCAGCTTCCGCTAGTAACAAGCTTGCAGAGTGAGACCATGCATCTTTGGTTCAAGTTGTGTTTTCAGCTACAGGGATGGATTTCCTCTTGGGCAACATCCAACATTAGCAATTGGATTGGAAATAGTGGTATCAAGAGGGTGTAACACACCCATTCTTCCTGCAGCACGGGCAGAGCTACTATGAACTTCTCGACACTGGGCGGTGTTTCATTTTGGTGGAGGCTGTCCCTGAGTGGGTATGACTCAAGACTGCTGGATGTCCTGCTGCCGTGCATTGCATGTTCCTGGGAAGCTCACATGCGCTCTGGATGTGATACTTCAGTGGTGCTGATGACATCAGGGAAGTCTGTTTGGGCCATTTCATTCATGGGACCAGAGTTACCTGCTCAGATGATGCTGGGGCTATTTATAGGGATTCATAATACAATGGCTCCCGCTTGTGTGAGGTTTCCCAGTTGCCTAACAGTAAGGAAAGAAAAAAAAAAAGGGCTGAGCTCTTTTGTTTCTTTGTTTTTGTTTTGTTTTTAGAGCTTTCCATGCATTTCTGTGAGAAGGTCCCATGTGTCTGTCTTTCTGTCTGCCTCCCTAGGATACTAACCCCTAATCCTGAGATCAGTTGCTCTGGGAGGGGCAAAGGCATGGGAATCTAGTGCTGGCCACCAGCCGCCACCCAATCCTGTGTGCAAAGCGGATGAAATGCACACACGCCCCCTTGAAATGCCACATTGAGAAATTTTCATCTCAATTAACGTAACAATAAGTTTTCGCAGGCTGCAGCAGTGGGCACTGGAAAATTAGATGACACCTTCTTGGCACCTCATGTTGGTGAGAAGGCCAACTGATTATTTTTATATTACAATCCCCAGGCGTTGTCAAATTGATTAATAAATTCACCGAAGAACCGTTAACTCTTAATAAATTTAATTTTGGTATTTGGGGGATGACTTTGCTATGACCTTTGAGTCTTGATGCTCTGTGTGGGGCAACATCATGGGTTTCACATCCTGTGTAGTGGTCACAGAACCTGCCCAAATGCAGCTACACATGGTCTTGGGTGTCCCTGTGGTGACATGGAGTGTCTCTTGAGGTTTTCTTTGATAGCAGCTGCATTGAGTTCCTTGGAAGACAAAGCAGAAAAGAGAATGGCCACTGGTCACATGGCTCTTATGCTATTTTCATGATTCGTCGTCCTGGAATGTTGAGGCCACAGTCACAAGCTGGGCTGACCCTCTGGTGGCACTCTGCATAGTTCATCTCTAATCCCCAAAACTGCAAGGCTTATGCTGTCATCGCCATATACTAAAACCATCATGGCCCAATGTTGGTGAACCGTGGTCGTCCCGGCCAGGCCAACCTCTGGTAGGGACCCTTCTGCAGTAAAAGATGGAACGAGAAGGAGGTTCCAGCATGCTGTCCAGAATTAGATGGCCGTCATGCAACTGTGGCATCAGGCTGGCCCCAGCAAGGGCCAGTCACTGTGGATTCCTGTCTTGAGCCTTTCTTACCCTGCCCTGTTGGCCATGTCCACTCTGCCCCTCAACTTGACTCTAAGCCCAGACCCACTCCTTCCAGGTCCCAGCCTACCTCTGGCTCATTTCTCTTCCATTCTGATCCTGCTTTCCCAGGGGACTTCTTGAGGTCACTGCTGACCTTTCATCGGCCATTTCCAAGGCCTGTGTGTGGAGCCCTGTCCCCTCCAGCTCTATGGCTTCTCGCAGTGTCTCCCTGTTTCACAACAGTACACCAAGGATGCATACTCATGGCTCAGCGAGGGTTTCCTCCTCTTCCAGAATGTTCTCTCTCACATCGGTAACTGAGCACCACCTCCCTGATGATGCAGGTGCTTCATCTTCAGAGAACTGGGAGTCTGGCTTGGGAAACAGCACAGAGGCAGGGTACCCTGATATAAAGCCCTCGGGTGTCTCTGTGGATGACAGGAAGCATGGCATGGCAGTCATACCAGATTGGGGAGGGGCAATTGAGAGCCACAGTTCTGACAAAGGCTGCCATTCCAAGCAGACGGGGGACTTTGTGGGTTCCTTGTGTCAACTGCAACTAAGCCGTGTGGGCACCCTTTGGTCTTTGTGGACCTCCTCTAGCTATGTTCAACATATAGGCTCCTCTCTACCAGGTCAGAGGAAAGCCAGGAGGCTACTGTCTGGCCCTAGACCTGCCCTGTGCCACTGCTGAACACTATTACTGTTCAACCACCTCCAGCCTTGACCTCTTATCAGTCGAGGAGAAAGAAACCAAGTGACATAGGGCTTCGGCAGCCCGATTTCTGATTGGCCCCACAACGTTCCTGCCGTTAACTTTATGACGCGGTACCCAAGGACTAATTAAACCAGATGGCGGTAAAACCCGAGTGGAGATGCAGAGACACTTTTACATTTAAGTTGATCAAAATTAGGTAGAACAGCATATGCTGGTGGAGATTGAGAATTTTTTTAACTACATATTAACGGCCGCGCTTAATACCCTTCCTGGAGAGCTCAGCACAGCCTGGGCCTTTGGCGCTCCACACTCACGTCTTCTAGTTCCTGTCACCCAGCCGCGTGGTTGTGGTGTAATTTAAGCAAGCAGAATATTCTCCACAGACAGCCCCCCAAAGCATCCTGGGACACTAACTGCTGAGGGGAATGGGAATCAGCCCCTGTTTTCCAATTCTTGTCTGTGCTGGGGATGCCAAAAAAGATCATATTCATGCTGATGGGACGCTGTGACTTTGCAGAGTGAAACCCACTGGCTCTAAGCCTCTGCAATGCTCCTGCATTTTGGGCTTGTCCTCATGTCTGAGTTCCGGGGCTAGGGTCAAGGGTGGCACTGGAGTGCATGGAGCCTCTAATGTCATGAGGAGGACTTCCTGTGACTTGGTGGCTGGGCCCATGCTGGAATTTATCTTCCAGGCAGAGTATGCCTCCCAGTTCTGGGGAAGTGTGGTTGTCTGTCCGGGCCTGCTCACCCCACAAGATGGGACCCTCGCTCCCACAGAGAGATGCAGCTGCCCCCATAGCCTTACTAGGCTGGGTTCATTTGAGGTGACATTCTTCTAGAGTAATTTACTACTGTCATGTGCTTTCCAGAGGCGTTTGGTCTAGCCACCCTTTTGTGTGATCACAACTTCTAACAAAGTCCTCAAATGTCTTCCCTACCCCAGAACGTTCCTATGAGTTGGTCACTGCCCTCTCCCTCTGCACTAGAAACTCCAGAGATTACAAGTGTTTTGAGAGAAACCCCCTAAATCTGACATGTGGGGTTTCTACCTCATGGCCTCTCCCTGTTGGTAAACCAGCTGGTTTCTGACTGGTGTGTGTGTGTGTGTGTGTGTGTGTGTGTGTGTGTGTGTGTGTATTGGGGGAAGGCTTTAGTTTCAGGCAATAGGCTCCCAAGGTGACTCCATCTTCCAGACCTGAAGTCTACCTCAGAGATAGGCTTCCTGCCTAGTTGACAGGGCATCCGTACATGTGTTGTTCACACTAGCAGGTGCCCAGTGGAGACAGGCGCTGTAGGCCTCAGGCCATAGGGCAGGTATGGCGTGCTGCCAGTGGCAGGTGCTAATGGAAACTATTTACTCACCTCCTCCCAGGCCCTCTGCCCTTCCCACTCCCACACTTCTGAGCCCTCTGAGACCCTGAGCATGAATCTGGATGAGAGAGGATGTCCCAGAAGCCAACTGTGGCTAGGCCTTGTCCTAGAGCGTGATCAGTACTGACCAGGAAGTTTGTTTCTGCTCTGTCTACCATGTGCGAGTGCATTCACACAAGAAATCTCTCTCTCTCTCTCTCTCTCTCTCACACACACACACACACACACACACATACTCACACACTTACACACACACACACACACATACACTCACACTCACACACTTACACACTCACACACTCCCACACACACTCACACACACACTCTCACACATACACACGCACACACACACACTCTCACACACACACACAACACACACACACACATTTGGGGCTACTGAACACACTCTCTCACTCACATACTCACACACTCCACACACATACACTCACACTCACACACACACACTTACACATTTACACACCCACATACACACACACTCTCTCTCACTCACATACTCACACACTTACACACATACACTCACACTCACACACTCGCGTGCGCACGCACATACACACACACACACACACACACACACACATTTGGGGCTACTGACCACTGAGCCACCACAGGCCTTAGCCTGTACTTGGAAGCTGCAGAACTTAGTCCAGTTTGTGCTGCCCTGTCCTGCTGCTGACTCCCTGTCCCTGTGTCCAGAGGCTATGACGGAGCCAGATGGTGTGATTCCCAGGGCCAGGCTCTCTGCTTAGCTGCCCAAGAGGCCTCCTGCCCCCCCGTCCCTTCCTTCTGTGCATCCCTCCCCCTGCTGTCCTCCTGGGCAAGTGAGATGGGGGTGCATGCTGGCAAAGGCCTACCCTGTTTTCCAGTCCACTGACGCTGGCATGTGACAGTACGGGGCAGTCCCATGAAAAGCCCCTTTGTCTCTTCTCACTAATTAAGAAATAGCAGCAGGCCTCAAGGGAGCCGGGTCCCCAGTCCTCTCTGGATGCCAGCTCTGGTCCTAAGCTAACAGCACAGCTAGCTTCACAGTGCACTTCATGGAAGACCCCACCCCCTGGTACCTGTCCCCTGGGTGTTCAGTGCATCTTGAATTCAGTGCATTTGGACACTTGGGAGCTCAGTGGGTGAAATAATGCTGGGGACCATCGGGAAGTTTGCAACCCAGGACAGGCCTGAGTCCTGGGCTATGGCTCAGTCGAGGTCTCAGTCTACACATCTGACCTGGGATCAGTAGCCTCTGGGCCCTCACTGCTTATGTGATAGGGCAGAGTGTTGTACCCAGAACCTCTGACTCCACTTGGATACTTCTCCCCACTCCGCCTCCCATCCGACAAGTCATCCCTAAGAGAATGGGATGGGGTGTTCTCCCGTCTTCTCTTGTGTATCTAGTGCCATGCACAGTCCTGAATTCATGATGCACAGCCACTCTCATATGCTCCCGCATGGCTAGAGATCCCCAACCTGTCTCACAGGGCATAGCTGTCTCTTCTAGAGTTGGGCTCTGGCTCAGTGGAGCTCCTGATGGAAAAACTAGGTTCTCCCCTGGAAAAAGGACACCGCAGAAACATCATCATGTTGAGCGGGCCTCTGCCCTCTGCCCTCTGGTCCACTTTCCTAGGCTATGAAAGGGAGAGACAGGCTTGGAGACACAGACACTCTTCACCCTCCAGTTTCCACCCTCTAGGAAGCTGGGCACTCTCACAAGCAGGACGGATAGGGAAGCAGAGAGTTTTTGGTGTGACAACGTGTCTGGCTCCCTGCAGAGGCAGGACCCGTGTTCCGCAAGGCAGGCCAACCCTCTCTCTACCCACTCCTCCTGGACCCTGTGCAGGCAGCAGCCTCCGGTGGCTGACCCCAAGCAGAGAGCCATAGGGAAGTTTAAATTTGAAAATTAACATGGAATCAAAAGAGACAGAGTAATTTTTCATTCTGCTTGAGAGGTTATTTGCTTTCCCAACCGATGCTTAGTGTACTGATACATGATGTCAAAAGGTAAATGATTTTAAACCAGATTCAATTTAAATTTCATTACATATTTGTAAGAGATGGAGGCTCCAAGAATCCCTCGCCTTCCCTTTGAGCATCTTTCACTTTTAATAACTCCGGTGCCTAATACCCTAATCTATTTATTATACAGCAGTGAAGAGGGGCTTGCTCCTAGGGAGCGGACTGCATGTGCCTTGTCTCTGAGGTGACCCTAGTGCTGGGCGAACACTTCTGCTGGCAAACCCATCTCCATCCGCAGTGGTCCTGGGGAGGCACGAGTCATTCCAGGTGAATAGGGGGACAAAGCCGACTGGAGCTTTTGAGACGGCTCTGTGGGAAAAGGTGTTTGCCTCTGAGCCTTTCAACCTGTGTTCAATCCCTGGATCCCACATGGCAGAAGGCGAGAACTGACCTCCATGCCTTATCATTTGAAGTCTTCACGCGTGCCCTGTCACGCGCACTCACTTAACACAGGCACAAACGTTTTAAAGTGTCCATTAAAACAAAAGAGACCCAGGAAGAAGATTGAGGATGTGGTGTCCTGTGTTCTGCTGTGACAGGGGCTGTGAGAGGACATTTGGGAAAGGCCCCTGTAATGGTGTACAACAGAGGGAAAGATGTCAACATCTAGCCTGGGAGATAGAGAAGCTGCATTTGTGAGAGGGTGGTTAGACAGAGGGAGTCTTCAGGGGCAGACTAGGGAGCTGTCTTACTTGGTCAGAGAAGGAGAGACAAGCTGGTGATAGGTCAAAGGCAGGGAGAGCGCCTGGGAACCAAGGCACAAGCAGAGAGCCTCGGAGAGGTCAAGAGGTGCAGGTAAACTCCACTCCTATTCCCAGAACATGGCGGCACAGGAAACCTGTGCCTCCAGGATCTTAGGCCCTGAGCTACTCCTCCAAACACAGCAAGCTTTGTATTCAGACTATGCTCTCTAACAAGGCTCCCTGGCTGGCAGTGGGGAGGATCTAGAACTGGGGTTGGGGGTGGAGCCAAGGAGTGCTGTTTCCCAGAAATGTCTTTGTGGAGGTGCATGCACGAGCGCATGGGTGGAAATTTCTTTTGAAATTAATTGCTGGGGCACATCTTTCCAGCCCAGCCCTAAGAATGCTGGATCCAGGCACCTGAGGAGCTAGCTACAGAGAGTTTCCACCATGTGTCTGCTGCCGCCTTCCCATACCCCTGCTTCTGGTTTTACTTACCCAGCAGTGTATTGCTCCTAAATGCACATCTGGGCACTTAAAAAACCAAACCAAAACAACACCAATACCCTCAGGGAGTCCTTTCATCTGATTTTGGCCTTGTTTTATTTCACAGCATCAAACAGTAAGGAATGCAAGGTTCCAGATCACAGCCCAGAGGCCCTTGGGGTTCCCTATATAGACTCACCCTTGCCAGGCACAGAGCCGACTTCTTTCCTGCCTTTTCGCTCTCCCTTTTGCCTGGCCCCCTCTCTCGTTTTCTCTGGCTTTCTGCAGTGCCGATGATATTGTTTGTTCCCGGTGCCACACGGAAAAAAAGCACAAGATAATCACCCAGGCATTAGTCATCATTAAGCTGGTGATAAAAACAAAACAACAACAACAAAAAAAGGGAACCTGAAATGCATTTTCCAGGATGGGCGTTGTGTCTGCAATGAACGGTGTTTATTACGAACGTGGGTTTGAGGTATCCCAGACGAAGGAGGCGTGCTGTGAACAGGCCTATCCGTTAGGCGCCCAACGTGACTGTGTGGGGTCCAATCACCACGTGGAGTGGCTCAGTCTTTGTTGGTTATGTTGTTTAAAATGTTGTATTCATTTCTAGATGATCAGTGGGAGGGGAGGCTAGGCTGGGAGTCTATCAAGGTTGAGTTCCTTGAAGCTTTTCCTGGAGGATTCTTGGACAGGATTGGACTCTGCTAGACCCTATTTGTGCCAGCTCAAAGCTCTGCACTGGGCTCTTCAGTTAGTCTTGGTTACCTGCTGCTCCAGAAGTAGGAGGGAGCGGGGATTGAGGGGCACTAGCATAGAAAGCCAAATGCCTCAACTTCTTTCGTTCTTGAAGCTCCCGGATCCTGGAACCAGGTTCTGCATTCATTCAAACTCCATCCAGGAACACACCCTAGCTCTTGATTCAGCCACCCCTGGCTTTGCCCACTGGCCAAGGGTCCATGAGACAGATTGCTTCCTGTCCCTCTTTTTAGCTAATCCCATTCTACTATCAAGGTGACTTAGAGGGACCTGTTCCCAGTAGTTGAAAACAAACCAGGGTTGTAGGCAAGGCCAGGCAGGGCATGGATTCAGGTCCATGCGTGGGAAGACTGATGGACTAAGGCTTGGCACTGCCTTTGATGATAGCCCTGGCTACCAGGCATTGGGCCTGAGGCTCCCCAGTCCATGAGCATTCCCCACCTGCTCCTCCCAGCCAGGCAGCCTTTGATGTGTGTTGGGTGAGTGAATGGGAAGATGAAGCGAGGCTGTGCGAGCCGTTTTCATTGTCACTGTGTTATTTTAGTCCACACTGGCTGCTTTTCCTGGAATCTCACTATGCCCCTCCGTGTCGCCCGCTTCCCTCTCCCAGCAGATAGACTGGCTACTTCTGGCACTGACGTGTGCACATTAATCTTTGCACTGTATTGTCTCAGAGGCTTGTGTGGATACAGCATCTCGAGGTTGTGGGGGTCCGGCTAGGTGGGGACTCTGTCGCTTTGAGTTAGAAGAAGCTGAGCTATAAACATCCTCTGTTGCCCTGAGTGGCCACGGGGAGTTGATGAAGATGTCCCTGGACTGTGATGACATTATCCTAGCATCCTCTGCCCTCTGGAAGCCTGGGCCATGCCCTCTGGACATCCGAGGGTTGAAACAGGATGCCCTCTGCATCCTTGTAGCTCTTGAGACTTGGTCTCAACTGTAGAGGGTAGTTGGAACCCATGCCTTTCTGCCCACAGCACCTGTTCTGCACCTACTCACCTCAGGGTCAGAAAAGTAGCACCTGGTGGCCAGTGGTAAATCCTGCAGACAGACTCAGCCTAGTCCACAGTCTACCCAAAATCAGATGCAGCTTTGCCTTATTCCTAAGTTCAGCATTCATTGTGAGTCTTAGAGCAGGCTTCTTCTACGGCAACCCCAGCATCCTTTCCCAGGATGGTGAGTGAATTACACACCTATATACCATGCCAAGGGTTGGGCCTCTGTGCGCCTACTCCTTGAGGACTCTAGATTTCCTTATCTTTGTAAACAACAATTTGGAAGGGAGGAGAGGAGGTAAAGAAAGAGGAGGAGGAAGAGAAGCGATATGTGCACACCCTCAGGTCGATGCAGGAGTTCCTCCCTCCCAGAGGCCTTCTAGGCTCATTGGACCTGCCCTGGGCCAGATTGGAATTTAGAAAGAATAGAGGCAAAGAGAGAGAGAGACCAGGAGCCTGTTTTGCTGGAGTGTTGCACCTGAAGACCCCATCTAGGAGTCTGCAGAAATTCCTATTCATCCTGTGCTTCCTGCAGTTGAAGAAGGACCCAGCCCGGGCTCTTTGCACAGTGGTCCTGTTGAGCTACCTATTCACATGACTCCTAGCATGCACCAAGTCTCCTGACCGTTCCCTTGGCTTGATTCTTCCCCAAAGTGTGGCAGGTGGCGTAGGTATATCTGCTTCATTCCTGGTCTTGTTACTGTCTTGAGCGTGAGCATGGAGGGGCGTTGATAGTCCAGGTTTGTGCTGGCCTGAGCTGTTACCTACCTCTGAGTAGACATTTGCTTACCCTTAGTGAGCCTTCTCTTGGAGATGGCTAGATATCCTACACTCACTACAGCCCCCTGTGCTGGGGAGCAGGTCTGTTTTCTCTGTTCCTACTCATGGCTTTGGGTCCCATGTCCAATTGTGACAGTTGGAGGAACATATGGATAATAACATTCCCACAGACTCAGTGTGAGGCTTCCATGATAGTCAGTGTCAGGAGGGAGTCCATGGATCATTTGGTTGAATGGGTTAGTGTCAGAGCACAGAGTGGCATGGGGCTCCTGAGAGCCCTGTGGGAGCAGGACCGACCTAACTCCATTGGAACAAAGCTGTGAGAGGCCTTTTGTCCTCCTCTTTGGCCCAGAGGAGGAGTGTGTGTGCTAAGTGACAGGTTCAGACTCTGAAACCAGAGCATGGGTGCACATGTTCCCCTTATAAGCACCAGGAAAAGCCCTGGCAGTGCTTCTTTCTCCCCAGGACCCATCTGAGAGCCAGAAAAACAGATCTTTCTGTAGCTAAGTGCCCCTTCTACCTCCTTCTCCTCTCAGTTAGAATCTTCATCATCACATTAATGCTCACCATTGTTATCTTCATGGACATTGCCATCAACACCATCACCACTGTCACCATTTTCATCCTCATCACCAACACCTACAGCCATCATCTTGTCATCTCCAACACCCTCCTCCTCATCACCACCTGTAACATTACCACCATGTCTGCTTCATCATTATAATCCTCAACATCCTTGTCATCATCTTCTTCATAGTCGTCATTGTCATCATCATTATAACCACCATATTCACCATCACTGTCGTCATCAACATCATCATCATTATCACTATCATTATCATGAACGTCATCCATCATCACTATCATCAATACCATCATCAACATCATCACCACCTCCAACATCATCCCATCAATATCATCAACATTATCACTATCATCATCATCAACGTCATCCACTGCCATCACTATCATCATCATCATTGCCACCTCCAACCTCATCCTCATCTTCCTTGTCATCTCTGCCATTGTTTCATCATAGCCACTGCCTTCACTATCACCTTTCGCTTCACTTCCATCACCATCATTTTCAATATCGCCATCAACCGCTTCTTAATTCTCATGACTAATTATCTCGATCATGACCAAAATCTTCATCATCATCAACACCATCATCTTCACCTTCACCATCATCTGAGCACCTTGAGTGTTCACTCCCATGATCCAGGGGCTAGAGGACGCAGGTGGAGTCCAGATCTAGGCCCTCTACTCTTCTAAAAGTCTCTTAAGATTCATCTTACCTTTTTTCAAGCTGAGGGCCATGACCCTTTCTTTGCCACTATCAACCCAGTTCTGTAGGAAGGATCATTTCCATAGCAAGGAAGGGACTCCCCCAAATTCTCGGGCCTCTGTGGGCTTACCCCAACATCCAAATAGACCCTCCACTGTGCCTCTGTCCTCACGCCCCATGCCAGGCCCTGGTAGCCGCTACTTTGTCTGTATGGACACCGTATCTAGGCACCCATTTCTGCATCTTGGATTCTGCTTCTGTTACTCTGCCCGACACATCTGAGGTTTGAGGTTTACCGGATGTTGCCTGAGCCCATGCCTCTTTGCTTTCTCAGGCTGCTGCAGGTTTTTATCTATTCCGCTATCTGAGGACATCTGTGCTGCCTCTGGTTTGGGGTGATTATGAGTAAAGCTGGTGTAAACACTTGTGTATGTGTTTTTGTGAGAGTATAAGCTTCCATTTCCCCAGGGATACACATACACATACACATACATGCACACACACATACACACACATACACACACATACACACATACACACACAGACACATACACAGATACATACACAGACACATACACACACATACACACACACACACACACACACACGCACACACACACATCACACACACACATACACATACACACATACCACATACAAACACATACACACACACATACACACACATACACACACATACACACACATACACACGCACACGCACACGCACACACACACACACATACACATACACATACACATACACATACACATTCACATACACATCTGTGTGGACAATGAGAACCAGCCTCTTGCTGAAAATGTTCATATGTACCTGTGTGCAAATTGGGGAAGGTATCACTAATCCCGGGCGGGAGGGTTGTTTTGTTGCTTATCCTCCCAGAGCACTAGATTCTCAAGGATAAGGCTGCTGTCCCTGGGAGCAGAACCAGTGAAGACATGTTTTTACTTATTGGAATCTGCATAGGTTTTCATACTAATGGATATATATATAGATAAGAACTCATAAAGTTTTCCTGTGAAGACCCAGGCCCCTCCAGGGTTTGCAGAAGAGCTTACCCCTGGAGGCATGAGGACAGGGTGACAAGCTCTGTTGGAGCAGCCTATTGCTGCTGCAAAGGGTTCCTCAAACCAGGCTGTATCTATAATCTGAGCACCGTAGAGCCGATCTTGAGGGAGGGACAGACTTCATTTTTTATGAAGTGACTAGTCAGATTCTAAAATGTTGTGAAATGAACAGATATACACTGGGCCACTCAGAGGTATGCCCTGTACAGAGCTAGATTCCACCGGGCCTTAGGGTTTCCTGTGATGTCAGTTTAGATCTCTGCTCTAAAGACATTTCTCTAGCACCTCCCATGTCAGAGGAACTAGAACCTTGGTCTCTTGTCCTTGTAGTATTCAGTCTGGGGGAAGCAACGAGGTCAGAGCAAAAAAGCAAAAGTATTCAGGCTTTTCTGCACCCCCACAGCTTCCTGTCCAGCACAAACACAGTCTCCCCACTCCCCTCCAGCCCTGGGGTCCCTCGTCCACCATTTTCTACCCACAGATGACATGTCCTGACTGATCTCACCCAGAGACCAGCAACCCTGCCACACATTGCTGTCTCCTTCCCAGCAGTCTGACTCTCACAGCCTGGTACTCCTCTGCTGTGGAGTTTATCTGCTAACACGCCCCATCAGGGCGTCAGCTAAGTTCTTCTATTGAGAGGCAGTGTGTACCCACGAGCACTGTGCGTCCATGTTCTCTGTTGCAGCTACTCGCTCCTGCTGTGTAGTGAGAATATGACCACAGATGGTACAACAGCCAGTTCTCTGTGCTGCCAGGAGGGCTTGTCCCAGGCTCGCACTGTGACCTTACCCAGGAACACATATGGTCACACACTTTGCAATGATCTGACCTTATGATGGTACGAAAGTGACATGCGTTCAGTACAGATTGTACTTGGCTCTTAAGTTCTGCTTCTTCTTGGCTGGTGGTATGTGGCCCTTATAGTATTCTTTCTGTAGAGCAGGCAGTGGCCTGGAACCTCAGCTCTCATTCAGTAGTTTGTTCTAGAGGGTTCTACCTGTCTTGGGAAGCACAAGTTTATAACATGTGAGCACAGCCCAGGATCAAGCCAGTCCTCAGCATCTATCACTGTGGAAGTGTTGGAGATGGTCGGCAAAACTCTAGGACATGTTGGGGCTCAGCCCCAGATACTCCTGCTACCGACAGACACCTGTCTCCACTGCCCTTGAGTGACAAAGAATGAGCCCAGAGCAGTGGCTCTGGGTGGACCTCCTATGCATGCCGAGGCCAGGAGCCCACACTCAGTGCCCAATGCCAGCACATGGACTGTCCAGCAGTCTCAGAGATGTGAATGTGCTATGTTTCTCTCTGAGCCGAAGTAAAAGGCTATTCTCTTTGGATAAGGAAGAGACTTTTCTAGACCCCATGCTTCTGGGTTCCTGGCTCCTTCCTCATCTCCAAAGTCAACAAAACAGCTTCATTTTTCCTCTTTCTCCTCCTGTAACACATCTCAGCCTCTGAGGTGATTCCCACCATTTTCCCCTTTGCTCTGCTCTACTGGCCATGGCCCCTAGAGGATTCCCACTCCTGGTAGTGATTGAGAGAAGGGCACCAGGAGGGTGCAGCTACGGCCACGGAAGACACGCACTCAGGGTCTGGTAGTGCAGGTTCAATGGACTTCTGCTCCCTCTGTGTCCCCTTGTTGCTGCCCCCCAACCTCACTTTGGTTATTCCACAATCCAGGAGCCTGAGGGGGGTATCTCCTGTGGCTCCACCCAGGTAGGAACTCTTGGCAAGATGGTAGGAGCTTTAACGGACTGGATTCAGATTTCTCTCCCTAGCCCACCACATTGCTTTCCTTCTGCCTAGGCGCCCTCCGGAGCTGTATCTTCTATGCCTTTGGTTGTTTTCTTGTGCCGGTTGCCAGGGGACCCATATCCTGTGTCATCAGCTGACTCCAAAATGCTTTTGTGTAGAAGACAAAGTAGGATCAGGTGGCACCTTAAAACCCTGTGCTCAGTGCCAAAGCCTGTGCCCTTGGAGACCAGGACACAGCAAGTGCGGGGGCCTCCTGCTCACCTCTCACCCTGCCCAACGCCTCCCATGGCCCATCCCTGCCAGGAGCTCCTGCAGGCACATCTTCATTGTTCCTTCCTTCCTGGTCCTTACAGGAGAGACAATGTCCCCTGAATACATCTGCATGTTGATCACGCTGTCATTATGTATCTGGGAGTTTTTATCGTGAGAAGAATGAGATAATCATGTTGGTATATACTGAATAGACTTAAAAAGATTGCAAGATGGCACTTTCATTGGAAGAGGGGAATTAGTTTAAAAATATGCTGTCAAAATATGTTGTTCTAAATGCTGAGTTGATGGTTCTTTTGTTTTGCTTTGTTTCTTGAATGTGTCATTAGAAAAAATTAACAATGACATCGACTGTGAGACGGGGCTGCAGTCCTCTGAAAGGGGGGAGATGTGAAGTTGTCCTTGTGATCTTTAAAGAAAAAATATGTGATTTCCTTGCCTTTAAGTAATATCTCTCACATTACGAGGCCATCTTAACTTTGGTTGTTTCTTTTCTGTGAAAGTCAGAGGCACGCACTTGAAGAAATCTGGTATCAGGGTTATAGTGTGGTAGCCTAGTCCCAGAGCTTCGGGGCAGGGTCCCTGGCCTTCTCTTTGTCCCAGAGAAACTGATTTGGCTGTGGGTGGGGATGGTTCTCAGCCCCAAGAGTAGGCAGTGCTGTCTCTCTAGGGAATCTCTCTTCAGAAGCTTGCTGCCCCTGCAGCTCAGTACTTCCTGCCGTCTGAGGATTCTGGGCAAGTGTAGGGAGGGCACAGGGTGCAGGGACAGTGAGAAAGTGTGAGGAGTTATGTTTTTATATGTCCAACTAGGTGTCTCTGTCTTGCCCTCAGTGGCTGTCCTGGTGACCTTCTGGGAAAGGCCCCTCTGTCCTGCCCGGATAAAGAACCTGCCCTGGAGTCACCTCAGGAGGTCCTCAAGGTGGTTGGCTGGTGATCCTTCTTTAACCATCTTGGGTTGGGCAACCATAAACACCCAGTTCAGCGATCTGTGGTCTGCTACCTGGAGGAGAGCACACTGCCCATGTCTTCTCCACTGACACTACAGGCCTGTGCCAGGTGGGCCACCAACTCGGGGGACTGGTTCACCAGCTTGCATATGGATCTTTTGTCACCTCCTGAGTCTCCACATGAGGCTCCCCATTATATCTGTGGCAGTAGTCAGGGGATTCTGGTTGAAGCATAAGGTGTGTATGCCTGTGAGTGTGAGCATGTTTATATGTGCAAATGTGTACGACAGTGCTTACATATGGGCATACACATGTGCACAGCAATCTAGACACACTCTCACACATGCTGCACAGTCAAGGTTTATGCATGCATGATTACATGGACACCCAGTGTGGGCTAGCATGTACTCATAGGCACACATATGCACAGACTCACATGCAAGGTGCAGATGCACACCGTTACATGACAGTCACAGCACACAGAGGCACACACATTCATAAGCACATACATGTGTCTGCACAGGCGGTGTGTGTGTATGGGGAAGGTTGGTGTGTGTGCTCACATTTGTGAGCATGTGTTCATTTGTGCACGTGCCCATTTGGATTGCTGTGTGTGCCTGAGTGTGGGTGTGGAGAGGCCTTGAGCGTCCGTAGCACCAGCTTGCTTGGCTCCATCCTGCTTGCCCTAGGGCGTGGCCTTCAACTTCTGTCCTGCAGCCCTTGTAGGCTAGGGACACTCTGCATGTGACTGCTGCCTCTGTTATGAAATGACACATAGAGAGGAAGAACGTGGGGGGAAATAATTGGTTTTCCTTATGGAAATTGGCCACAGGAAGGATGAGATTTGAGAAGATGCAGTTCTTCCAGAGCCTCTATTTCCTCCCCTTCCTGCCCTCTACTTCCTGCACCCCACCTCCTGATGCCCAATGCTATCCCTCCCTAGATACCTGTCCCCTATCTCTGTTATACCATTGGCATCTCTGAAGATCTTGGGGAGGCTCAGCCTGGCCAGTCTGGGTTCATTTGACTTTCTTTTTCACCATCACTAATGGCGGTGGCCTTAGGAGCAGGCGTCAGAAGGTGACCGTGGAAGCCAGGCATGTGGCGCTCTGCCTGAATTGGGATAGCAGCTTGGGGAGATTGCCTCTTCTACTCCTCCACTCAGGCTGCTAATCTTTTGTTCTGGAATGTGTGCAGTGTGGCTGAGTACAGGTGTGGTCGGTCTCATGTAGATAAGCTTCTCTGGTCTGCCCTGGCATCTGCTGACTCTGTCTGCATTTTCTGACAGACAGCCATAATCGTTTTGGACCTCAGTTCTGAGCCTCTGATTGCTCTGTAGTGTAGAGTTGAGGGGAGACTGAAAGGCAGCTATCCCTTGAGTCCCAGGAGTACAGAACGGAGTAGAGGTGGTGTCTGCTGGCCCCCGAGCATCTAACTGCACGTCCCTCCCTCCTTGCTATGACCTTGAATGAGCTCTAAGGATGATGATGTACTGATGAGAACACTAAATTAAAAAATGCTTAGAACCAGCAAGGCAAAGAGCCCATTTCCCCTCTGGCTGATGACAGGGGAGGATTTCATTGGGAGCGTACAAAGGGACAGGTGAAGTGAGTCCACAGGACAGAGGAAGAGATTCTGTACTCAGTATACCTTCCTGAGCCCATGGCCTGGTAACCATCTTGCTGTGAGCAGCTGAGCAGACCCAGGGAGAGCTCTCCTCAGTTCTCTGGGCATTTGAGGGTAGGACCTACCCTGCCCTGGTTTGCTTATAGAGCTTAGGGAAGACATTAGGGGTACTACAGGGAGTGGGGTTCAGTCTATGTGCTTAATCTGTGTTTCCTCTGGAACTGTGGCCAGCCCTCGACTGCACATTTGTTATCTTCAGGGGTCCTGTCTAAACCACTGCTGGTCCCATCATAGTGTTGGGACAGTTCAGAGCTGAGGCTGTATCTGTACCCCTGACACAGTAGTACCTGAGTGGTTAAATAACTGGTAATTTGTGATGTTTTAGGTTAACACTGGTGCATTCTGGGTCTTGTCATGAACCAGCCCCTCTGACAACTGGCACCTGCCAGAGAGTCAAGGTCTTCAGGAGATCTCTGGGCTAAGATCGGCCCTCACCAGCCGACTGAGAGCTCACCATCCTACTGTTACAGACACACCTAGGAGGGTACCTGCACTTCCGTGCTCAGAAGATGTTCAGGGATTAGAAGATGAGGTGACCATGCAGGAGACTTGGGTGACCATGTATAGAGGCTGAAGACAAGTTACTTATCTACAAGAGAGGGTAGCCAGCAGAAGTGGTGTCTGGAAAGCTGTGTCCATCTAAGACAGGAGATGCTCAAGAAGGAGACTATACTAGTTACTTGTCTCTTTGCAGTGAGCCAAATATCTGGCAAGAAGCAAGCGAAGAGAGAAAGGTCTTATTTTGGCTGGCAGTTCTAGGGACTGTCCACCATGCTAAGAAGTTGT
Source organism: Rattus rattus (assembly GCF_011064425.1). Taxonomy (NCBI): domain Eukaryota; kingdom Metazoa; phylum Chordata; class Mammalia; order Rodentia; family Muridae; genus Rattus; species Rattus rattus. The sequence continues at coordinate 256,893,096 of NC_046154.1, forward strand.
GTCTGGAGTCATGTGGCAGCTTGTCATATCACATGCAGATACAGAGAGTAGAGAGGATGGGTGTTAGCGCTCAGCTTACACGGTTGTTAGCTTACACTGTTCTCAGCGTTCTTAATTCAGCCCAGGACCACAACCCATGGGATGTTGACACTCACAGGCAAAGCGAATCTTCCTAGCTCTCACAGACATGCCCAGAGGCCTGACTCATGGATGATTCTAGTTACTGTCAAGAGATTGTCTCCTCTTAGACCAAGAGACAACTTCCGATTCTCAGGATAGGGAATCCCGAACTTACTGGACACTGCCAGGCGGGAGTAGTTTGACTTCTGCAGCCTTCCCTCCTGGGCTGATGATCTGTACATTCAGCTTGGTCACCATGGTGACATGAGAAGGAGGTTGGGGGTGTCCATCTACATTTTTGCCTGCAGAACAAATTTAGCCTAAGACTTCTTGCTCCTGTGACATCTACACATATCTTCGGTCAAATAGGGCAATCAAGCGGCTTTGTGCCTCTGCCTGGTGCTGCAGTCTTCCTGAGGAAATGCAGAGCTGAGCAAGCCTCCGCAGCCAGCCCGGCCTGGACAGCAGAGACTGGGACAAAGCAGAACCCCAGCAAGAAATCCCTAGCTGGGAACCAGAGCACCCTCCTAGGAGGGGCGTTCTGTACGAGATTGTTCTCAGTTGTCTACTAACCAGAGGAGCTAAGGGACCAGTGCCTAGTGCATGCTATTTCTGTTTCACACACACAGAGAAACTGAAGCTAGTCTTGGAGAGAGCGGGATATTGTCCATTTTCTCCCCTGCTTGAAGTAAGGCAGGAAACCCTAGGCTGCCCCAGAGTTGCAACCATCTAACTTTTTCCTGAGTTTACTGTAGGTCCCCCATCCTTACCATCCAGGGTTTTGGTTTTGGTTTGGGTTTTGGTTTTGGTTTTGGTTTTGATTTTTTGCATTTGGGCTAGGTGTCAGGGTTTTCCTGCTTAGCCTGCCAATGCCCTGGGAAATGGCCTTGGCCAAATGAGGAGCACCCTTCTCCTTACCCCTGGATATAAGATTACACAAACCATGGAAACATGTCCCCTGGGGTTCCTGATGGAAAAGGCTCAGGTACCATGGTGCCCTGTGTGTGCCCAGTGACTGGTTGGTCATCTCAAGTCAGCCACAGTCAAATTGAGTGACTACAGGATGTAAGGGTGATGCAGTGTTTGCAGCCCAGGAATATGGTTTCCTGTGAGTCGTTCTCTGCCTCCTGTAGCCCTTAACGTCTTTCCCAGAAGTCATGTTTGTAGGTCTAGGGTCCTGAGACCACACACAGGCATCTTGCACATTATGGTTAGGTCCATTGGTGGCTCCACTTAGGATGTGAAGAGAGAGGAGCTGGGGCAGAGGGAAAACTAGGGACCCTGCTCTCTCCCCCTACTTGGAGTTCACACTAAAAAGCATTTTTTTTCCTGTTTAATCTTTGGTCTCTGTAGCCAATCCCCACTGGCGTGGGACCTGAGTGCTTGTGGTCCCTGAGATGTCCATATGCAAGGAATGTAGGCAGGAGACACTGTGGGCTGGGTGTACAGGGCAGAGTGGAAGTGGCTGGCCTATAACTCATATAACTATGTCTTTGTTAGACGGCAGCCCAGACTCTACCTCTTTATACCTGCAGGTGAAGTGGACAGTGTCCCCTGAGGGCCTGGAACCCACAAACCGCAGGCACTGGGGGAAAGGGAGAGGTAAGGAAGGATGAGGCTGTCTGAGACCATGCAATGACTGCGTCATGCCCCTAGAGGGCAGTGTTGGAGAGATGACCCTGATGTGGCAGCACAGAGAGCTCATGTCCTGGTGGATCAATGGATGGATGGATGGATGGATGGATGGATGGATGGATGGATGGATGGATGGATGGATGGATGGATGGATGGATGGATGGGGGGATGGATGGATGGATGGATGGATGGGGATGGATGGATGGATGGATGGGGATGGATGGATGGATGGATGGATGGATGGTTAGGTATGGAACGAGCCCGGTCCATGTAAATGTGGTTTTATTATTTGAGAGTACAAGCCTAGAGCTTTTTGTCTTCAGTGTGCCTCAGTACTAGGCAAGGACAACAGAGGGTGCCTCCCTCTCCCAAGTTCCCCTCCCCTCCTGCCAAGAATTCCCTAGCCTTCTGGTAGCTGCAGGAGGGAGTTTCCTTGTCTTCTTAGCAGAAGAATCCTCCCTTGGAGGATTTCTCTACAGAGATTATGCAAATGTCTGTGAAGTCTTGGGGCTGCCTGCTAAGAGCTCTGTAGAGATTACAGGGACAGGAGTCTAATCTTTGCAGTATTTACTCTCTTTTATTTACTCTGTACTTTTTCAGCAGCCCTAACAGCTGCTGGAGTGTGCCTGCCACCCCTGCCCCCAGTCCCCAGTCCTTTGCACAAAGCTCACATTTTGGAAATAGGTCCCCCAGAGACCCTCTGCCAAGGTGGACATAAGTTGGCTGGGCTTGACAGAAGTCAGGGAGATGAAAATGAATGACCTCATTGGGTGACTCCTTGGAGAGGAGGCAGAGGAAGGAGTAAGTATGGGCTAGTTTCTTGGCTGGTCACCAGAGACTACACCAGCCTTTTGCCAGCTCCAGCACACTGGCCAATGTGACAGAGCCCAGAGGGCCCCTCTAGAATGCTCTGAAAGTCCTGCCTTGTTCCAGCTCTGACTTACCATCCTCGCCTTGGACTGTACCTTTCTGGAGAATGAAGGTCTATGCCCTGAGAATCTCTGATACCACAGGTCCAGCAATCCAAACCGTTCCAGACAGATACCACAGCTGGATTCTCTTCCTTGTGGGAATGTTTTGATCTTGTATATAAAGCTGTCCCAGAATGTTTTTAAGGTTTGAGGAAAAAATAGTGTATCTACTCCATGGGAGCATGAAGCATCAGAATATTTAATGTGTACCACACAGAGAAATACACGCACTCTGCTGACCAGTGGAACCTCACACACATTTGTGTAGAATGCTCTCATACCTGGCAAGTACCTAACAGATGAAAGGGACTGATTGACCTTTGTCCGTTAAGGAGTGATGTCAGATTTTCATATTCTGTGGGTACGCCTATCTCAGGGTGGGGCACACGTACACAAAGCCTGTGCTGATATATGCATATGTGTGGATGCTCACTTCACACACAAACACTCATGCATCTGCATACACTTACAGAAGCATGCTTACACACACACACACACACACACACACACACACACACACACGTACATCCTGTGTCTCTCACTCCACCTCTTCTCCAGTCCCTGTCAAAACCCCCACTTAAGAGTGATCTGCTGCTCTCGGATTCAGGCTGTCTCACAATTCTATCATCCAAGCCAAGTAGCTACTGTCTTCTTGAGGTCAGCTATGCCTTCTTGAGAGAGTCTATCATTTTCTTGCCTGTGAACAGTTGACATTCCCTCTCAGAAAGACATTCCCTCTGGACTCTTTACGTGAGCTCTGGCCACGTTTCCCTGCCAATTGTATCCAGTTTGGCCTTGGGCTTTATTGGGGGAGGCTAGAGTATTTATTCCGAGGGAGACAGTGGTGGCTATAAATTAGCCTCCATTCACCTTGGGTGAAAACTTACCAGTATGGCTGCTTTGGGGTCACCATACTTCAGTCAGAAATCCCTCACCTATACTCTGTTATCCCTATAAACTCATTGGTTTTCCATGGTGACCTCTGGTGGAGTCAAACTTTGGATTGCCATTAGGACCTTAGAAGGCAGGGATGGAGGAGAGAGGCATTCATTTTAGCAACCACCGGCCGTATGTCTCAACATCAAGTCAGTTTTCTTCTGAAACTAACTTGGCAGAGGCAGTTGCCCATATGTAGGTGTGGGACTGATTCTTGGTGTGTCCCCCGCAACCCCCCACACAGAGGCACTCACGAGCACACTGGTGCATGCACACGCACATAAGCATTCTGGTTAATTAGACGGGGCTTGGAACCCCACCATCGCTGGCTCCGGGTGAACGCCGTCAGCACTGGAGTGTTGTGCAACCACAGAGAGAGGATTGTCTGTCAGAGGGCTCTCCCTCTGCCAGCCCAGGAAACAAGTAGATCTCCTTTGTTTCCCCACAAGTTCTATGTTCGTAAAAGATGCACCCATAGCAGCACGGTCCTTGGAGTGAACAGTGTGTCAGCACGGAGCGGTGCCGGTAACGAGCGAACACCACCCGGCAAGGCGAACACACGGCTGCATGCTGCCCCTGACATGCTGTCAGGAATTCGTGGCAGAGCTTGTTTTGCCAAATACTGCGCTGTGGAGGAACACGGACTCCAGTCTGCTTATCAAAAATCTGACATTTCAAAATAGCCTGAGGGTTTTTTAACTATTGGGTTTCCATGTCAACTGTGTGTCTGGCTTCATCTGCTGCCTGGCTTCCGGCCTGGGTGTCCCTTCGCCATGGAGAGGACAGAGTGTCTTTGTGTATTGGCAGCTGAAGGCCACACGCTGCAGTGCGCACATGCTCACCGTCCCTTTCTCCAGGCTCCGGGATGACTTGTCCCGTGCGTAGGGGGGTTTCCTCTGAAAGGAGGCTGTGCAAGGCTCTCTGGAAATGGAGATACACACTAGGGATGCTGGCTGTGCTGGGACAGGCCTGGACACTGGGCAGAGCATCTACTAGGTCTGTCTTTCTCTTCTGAGGAAACTTGGTGCTGGCAATGGCCAGGGGGGTGCCACCCCAGAGTGAGACCTAGCTGGCTTCCATTCTGTCAGGACCCAAGAGTTCTGAATGCTGGAGCCAAGTGGCTTGAGGTAGGGATGCTTTGTCTGCCATAGTTACTGGCCTTTATTTTTTTTCTTTCTGATATCGAACGTTAGGGTTGTCAAGGAAGGTTGCTACTATCCACATGGCCCATCCCAGGGATCTGAGAAGTTGAGGATCCCTTTAGCCTCAGAACACTTCTAGGAAAGAGTGGAATGAAACAGAGGTGTGCCTGGTGGGTGGGACACAGATGGCAGTCACTTGGGGGAGGAAGGATGAGGGCTCCGGTACAACCAGGTTCTTATGTAGAGGAGACCCTAAAGCAGTCTGGCTCCTCTGGGTTTCAGTCATTGGTCTGAGAAGGCCTCCCAGGGTTTCTGTGAGGACTGGGTAGTGTGTGGCTTCTTATGCATGAAATCAATGTCACAACCTCCTAATTGCTGAGGGCTGGTACCACACCCTAGTCCCTGCAGACAGAGACCCCTTACCTATTAGGTCTCCCCGAGACTAGTAGCTCACTAGTGGGGCAGATCCCAGGCTGCAAACTGCCAAATGCTTAAACACTGATCATGGCCCCTGAGGAGAGAAGATCTCTCGAAGTGCTTGGAGCAGGTTCCAAACATCAGGTGGGAGTGCTCTGGAAACTGGGTGGAGGGGAGGGGGTCAGGGGTCAGAAGAAAGAATAACTGGTACAGTTGTCCTTCCCTGACTGCTGGGTGACTGGCAGGTCTGGAGACAGTGATCTAAGACTCGAGAAGACAGGGTCCCACCAACTGCATGGCTGTGCTGTTTCCTTCTGATTAAATGGTTCCAGACGGGCATATGTGGTCTATAGGCCCTATTTCTGTATTGTTAGGTTTTGAAGGATGTGTTTTGTAACCTTGCAATCAAGTAGAGCATGCTGGGCTCACACATGAGCACGGCCTTCGAAGCCAAGATTGTAGTTTTTGGGCCTTCCATAGAAAGGAAGACAGAGATGGGAGCCAGGAATTAAGAAGGCTTTGGAATAGAGAAACCTTGGGGTCTTGGTTATCGTGTCTATGGCTGTGAAGAGACACTAAGAGCACAGTAACTCTTACAGAGAAAAATATTCCACTGGGGGCTGGCTTACAGTTCAGAGGTTTAGTCTATTGTCATCGTGGCATTAAGCATGACAACATGAAGGCAGGCTTGGTGCTGGAGAAGTAGCTGAATTTCTACATCTGTGTCTGAAGGAAGCAGCAAGAGTCACACTGGGCCTGGCTCCGGCTTCTGAAATCGTACAGCCCACCCCCAGCGGCACACTTCCTCCAACAAGGCCACATCTACTCCAAGAGGTCACACCTCCTAATAGGGCCCCTCACTATGAGCCCAAGGAGGGACATTGCCATTCAAACCATCACACTTGGCCAAGGGTCTGATGGGCTGAATGAGGTTTGGGCCAGGCACTCAAACTGGCAGTTCAGTGGTCGAGTTTCCAGATGTGTGTGACTTGGGACAATTAGACCCCAGTTCATAGAATCTCCCTCCATTGAACTCTTTGAAATACCTAGTAGTGTTTGTGAAGTATTGTGACCAAAAATAGAGCCATGGCCTAAGTGACGGTTATAGTCAGCCACTGCCACACAGGCTATCTAACAAACATCCTTCCGTGGCCTACCACGGCAACATTGTAATCTCACTTGTAGATCTAAAGGTTTGCAGAGCTGGGCTCCATCCAGCCGCACAGGAGGCTTGGATGTTTTCTGTGCGTCTCGAGCATTTCCTTTTTCATACCCTCCAGGCATGGTCTTGTCATGGTGCACTCCTGACATAGAAGACACAAAACTGAAACACCCCACACTCAGTCAGAGTTCCTGAAGGGAGCTCACCCACCACCCATTCTTTGTGAGGGCAAGATACTGGGCCGGCCAGCATTACAGGGGCTGGGGAAGAAAGTCCTCTCACGGCACGTACAAGACAGAGCAGTAGGGAGGGAGGGGATGGCGATGAAGAATGGTAGAATCTACATCTTGGGACGTGCAGGAGCGAGTGTCAGCTGTCAGGATAGGGTCTCTCACACCACCAGCATGTATCTGCAAATCAGATGTCAGGACAGGGTACCTTCTCCTCCTCCTTTCTAATATCTGTTTTATTTAGGCCTAATACAATCTGCAGTGGATTTTTTTAAATGTAATATGTGTGTGTGTGTGTGTATGTGTGTGTGTGTTTATTAACATATATTTGTAGGTTTATGTTTTAAATGTGACTAAATTGTATATACATATATACATTTATTTATACACATATATTTATTTACACACACACACACACACACACACACACACACACACACCATGGTCAGGGAGAAAGAAGGCAAGTGTATGCGTTTGAAGACCTCTAGGCTGGAGACATTGCCTTCTTTCTTTCTCAGCTCCAATCCAGCCAGGCTGAATTCTACTGAGAAAAATACCCCAGGGCCTTCTGCTGACCTGCTGAGTAATTGCCATTTTCAGACCTTGCTTTCTCGGTAAATAATGACATTTCTCATCTCATGGAGGATGCAGGCTGTATGGAAATGAAGATAAGGTCAGTTCAGCCAGGGCCCTGGAGAGGAGGCCAGAAAGACCCTGGTGGGCTCCCAAATTGGTTTATTTGCCAGATAATCGGAGACGAAGAAGACTCCGTAATAGGACATGGGCTTCTTTGTAGACCTTGGCTCTGTAGGGGGAGCACGGTCTATGCTCTCACCGATTCTTGGGCAGAAAAAGCTCTCTGATTTCCCTCTTGGCACCCGGAATGAAACAAAGAGAATTACTGTGTTGACTTTTCCTAAGACGGAGTTACCTTTACATGAATGTAGTTTATCAACTTGGCTTTTTTTTTTTCCATCTGGATGCATTCTAAAGCAGGCAGAGCTGACGAGAGGCTTATGTGTGTCAAGTGACTATCAGGAATGCTACGGAAGTATTTTCAGGAAGGATAGCAGCTTGGGGTTCCCGCAGCCTGATGACCCCCTAGAGAGCACCTGCTCGTGGCAGAGGAAATGGTGAAGACGTCCATGAGGAGACACTGACCTCTGCAACCAGCTGCCATCCTGAGGTTACAGTAGGGGCTGGTACAACAGCCCAACTTCAGGGATCAGTCAATCCAGAAATGTCCCTCCTAGGAAATGACACTTTAGTAGAGCCTGAACCACAAGAAGAAAGCCGTGACCAGACAAACCTGGGTCAGAGTAGGTTGGGGGTTAGAGGCAGGGTAGTGCCTCGAACTTGGATCTCAAGTCCTCTTGATTTGAGCTGATTCTAGGAGAGAAGAAACAGGCTCGCTCACCCTCTGGGTGACCTTGGATGTATTGAATCCTGCCTGTGGGTCTTCTCCAACCCAGCCTGGCCTCCCTGAGCACCAGGAATTCATGGCACCTGAGAGATTCTGTTTTGATTGACAACTTGACTCAACCTCGTTTAACAATGAAGAGGTCCCTTGTCTCAGTCTCAGAGAGAAGCATTCAGAGCTAGGTGGACCGCCAACATCTGGCCCAGGCCCTGTTCTGCCATGCTCCTCCTGGGCTGGCTTCTTCTCCACACCCATTCACCCATCCGTGCCAGACTATCTGTGCTCTCCCTGACTGCACTGGAGACAGTCGAGTCATGGCCTGGCTGTGGAGACTGAGGTACTTCCGGCTGAAGCAGAATATGTCTTAAAGGTGACCTTTTGTCCTTGTGTCAAGAAACAACATTTGGGGGGGGCAGGCAATGCTCCACACCATTGCTGCAGTAGGTTGGGAATTGAGGAAGTGTAGTCTCTACACTAAATAACCCGGCAAGCATCATGGGACTTGGGACAGAGCTGTCAGGCTTGGGAGACTGTCTGCATAGGACAATTGTTTCAGGTCACTTGGGGTCTAGAGACTTCACTCTGTAGAGAAAGTCAGTGAATACCCAGCCCCTCTGTCCTAGGTGCCCCTTTTTGTCTGAATGAGACCCTTACACTCTTGACCTACAGTCTCCTGCAGACACAGCTACGAGAGTCCCAGCATGGTGAGGAGCGCCACTGCAGACTTGTTCCAGGGCTTGTGTTTTGTCACAGTGTATGCCCCCTCTGTGCTGTCCCGAACCCCAGCTGGCTTCCCATCCTCTTCCCCCTGAAGATGCTATGCTAAAATCCTTTCACAAAGTCAATCGCTACTTCTTTTCTAAAACGTATTTGATCTTTCACGGCTTAATACTTATTTGCAACGTACTTTGATCGCAGTCCCCGTTAGCCTCTCATCTACTTCCCACCTCTTTTCCCAAAAAGCGCCCCCCGCCCACTTTCATGTGTGTGTCTCACTGCATCGAATTATGGTTGTCTGCATGAGGATGGGAGGGGCTCGTATCCTTGGATAAGGCATCCTGCCAGCAGCTACACTGCTGAAGAATATGACTTCCTCCTTCCCTATCAAGTTCTAACTAACTTAGCTACTCAGGGAGGAGTGGGAACTTGTGAATGACACTCCCTGTCCTGAATGGGGATGGTGATGGAATGGATCTTGTGCAGAGACAGGGGCACAACAGTTTCTGTCATACCTACAAGATAGTGATTTACAGCCTTCCTTCCCACTCTCTCCCTCTTCCCACCACTGCCTCTGCCATGCTCCCTGACCTTTGACCTTTGACCTTTGCCTGGGTGCGATACAGGCGCCTCTTTTAGAGCTGAGCGCTCAGCAATCACTTATTTACTTCGTGATCCAGTCCTCACTACAAACCGTTCTGTCTCTCCCCATAATGCCGTTCAGAACTTGCTCACCAATGAACGACGAGAACAGGTGGCCTCAGTCTTTGCTGCCAATGTCTAGACGATGGCCTTTGGGGCCATTTCCAACCTCAGTGAACAAAGCAGCTGTTCACCAGAAGCCAGCCAGGCGGCTCCTGTCCTGAGGTGGGCTGTGCACGCTCATGTGCGGTGCTGGAATCCGAGAACTGGGAGTGATGCTCACGAAAGGGATGCAGAGACCCAGGGCATGGGATAGTTCCAGGAATGCTTGACCTAGCAGAGGCTCTGGGAGCTTGAACGTAAACTGCAGCCCTCTCTGCAACCTTAACCACTCCAGGACTCGTGTGACTCAGGACCCGTTTGAATATCAGGACCCCAGGGTACTGTTCCACTGGGATTGTGTCTACAGGGACATCTCAAGGCTCCTAAGGCTCCCGTCTATGTCTGTTCTGCAGAAGTGGACTGTAGTGAGTGGGCAGTGGGGGGACCTACCCAGGAGCGTGCAGTGAGGAGAGTAGTGGGCTCTGAGTCACGCACACAGCCTCGTGCCCAGCCCACAGGAACTTACGTGTATAAAACCTGTCCCGAGATGCTCTCAGATCCTGTTCCCTGGATGGACTTCCCTTGAAAAACCAGAACCTGAGAAGCGTCAGTGTTTATTGCTAACCTATCAGCCAAGTGCATCCTTTCCCAGGGCAGAGGTTGGGTCCCACTCAATTTTTTGTAATAACATTGGTGGAACGTAAAGACAAAAACCTTCATAAAAAGATCATAAAATATAATCATGACTATGAAACTGGCTGGAGTGGAGGGGGAGGTGACCTTTCAGGCCATTCTCTGGAGGAAATGTCACCAAGAAGAGTGGGCTACGAGGGCTTCCATCACGGGGCAGCTTCCTCCTGGGCTGTCAGCCACCCTCCTGAGAAAGAACTGTCACGGGAGCGAAGTGGTGCCCCTCCCCGTGTGCCTGGAGCAGGGCCTTGCTGAGCAGGGATGATCTGGATGAGGAGAACTAGAGAAGCTCTTGTAGCCCAGTCAGTCAGGAAGAACTTCCAACTGTTTGGTATGCAAGCAGGTCAAACTGAGCAGGATGGGTGGTATTCCCACCATTATAGCCTACTGGAAGATTTGGAGGTTCAGGAATTGGAGCAAGGGTCCTGTAGAGTTTCGCACAGCCACCCAGACTCATTCGTACCAGTGAGTGTCTGTGAATGGCTTTGTGGCCAGCACCACCATCACCGGGCTTTTTGTAAGATCTGCGGGCAGCGAGGGGTCTCCAGAGCCTAGCAGCTCCATCATCCAAAGTGTGTGGTGGCCTCAAGGTTGAAGGCTTCAGGACCATCATTCTCCCAATGGATCACACAGCTTTCTATGATACCTTGATGCCCTCCACTGTCTGAGAACAACAGTCCCCAGATCCAGTAGCCCTCCTGAGCTCATTTGAGATAAATGATCACAGGCCATCGCAGGATTCCCCAGCCAAAATGAACTGAGGCCTCCCAACACTGGCTGAGATCACAGCGCCCTGTTCTGTCTTTTAGCTGCTGTGAACCTAGAAGCTTCGTTCACTCCAAGTTTTTTTTTTTCCCATTTTATGTAAAGATGGCCGAACCGATGTGTCCACCGGGGACTGTCCCAGGATCCTTTCCTCAAGCCTAGACCAATTCTGGGCTTGCCAGGGCCTCCATCAGATCTCAGCCAAGCAGACATCTGACAAGGCTTTGCATTATTGAAATATGCAGACCTCTGCACCGAATACTAATTTGGGTTTTATTCAAATGAGCAGTGGCACCAAGAGGGTGGGAATAGTGTTAATTACATTAGCGCCATGCCAGCTTTCTCCTGGGGCTGGGGAGGAGCAGGCGCCAGCTGTGCGAGGTGGCTTGCATTTTGTATGTCCTGACGCACATAGCCTTGAGGACTCACCAGGTCCTGTGATGTCTGCAGATGAGAACCTGTGTGCATCTCAGTCCCCTATCTAGGTCATGGGGAGACCTACCTGACCTGAGAACTTTATGACTTACTCATTTTTACTGTCCTTAAGGGCCAGTATGACAGATACACCTCAGCCTAGGTGGAATCTGCAAAGAAGGTAAGCTTAGGGTTCTGTATCTCAATCTGGTTGGAAGAACATGGCCCTGCATGGTCAGAAGTGAAGTGAAGAAGCTCCCAGGCCCTTCTCTCTCACACAGGGAAAGAGGCATGCAGGACATCCTCGGTAGAAGCATCAGCCTGTCTAGTCCCAGGGTTTTGTTGATGGAAGGAAGAATTTCCAAAGAAATGATTGCAGCCACCTCCAAATGCACCTCCAGGTGATGCCGTGCTCCAAGCTCAAAGGAGATTGCACTTGTAAACCCTACCCTCACATGTCTCCTTGTTACCCTCTGCCTGGCAAACCCACTTTTCCAACCATAACCACAGCTTCCATTTTGCCTAGTGTCCTGGGGTTCCGACTGCTTTTCTGTGAATTTCCTGATAGACATGTCCTGATGTTTGGTGGCCCCTGTCTCAGCAGGGGCTGCAAGTGTCACTGGATAGATGTGTGGTTGCTATCATTTGTCCTTGTGGAATGAGGTTGGGGACAGTGTGGTACCTGTTTTACTGGTAGGTGAGGTTAGGTTTCCTAGATTCCCCTGTTCTACCCTTGTATGTGTCTGTGGGGCAGGCCAGGGCCAGATTCTGGTGGGAACCTGGAGGATTGTAGTGAGAACATCTGTGTATTGTATGGATTCATCATCTGTCAATTAAAAATCCCGTGGCCTATAGGAAAGGGTAGAGCAGAAGATGGGACATCCGGGAGGCAGAACAGATTCAGGAATAGAGCCAAGCATGGGCGATTTCCCCAGGGAAGGCGTGACAAGACAACCACAATACAGGTGTAATACACGGTACCTGAGTACAGGTAACCAGCCACGTGGCAGAATGTAGATCAGAATAAACCAATTAATTTAAGTTGCGATCTAGTTGGAGAAGAGCCTCGCTATACGGGCAAGGTATTTGTAAATATATTTTGAGTCTGGGTCTTATTTCTGGGAGAGTGGGGCTGAGATGAGGAGCTGGACCAAACTTCTGTAGCAAACGAGGGTGGGGAAGGATGAGCCTCATGAGACCCCAAGAAAACAGTAAGAGGAAGGCAACTCCAGGGTCCATCCCTATCCCAAATGCTTTGTCAGCAGACACCGCCAAGTCTAATAGGACAGAGGCACCCAGTACCTACGAATGAGTGAAAGATAGACAGACAGACAGAGAGACAGACACAGAGACACAGAGATACAGAGACACAGACAGAGAGAGACCCAGAGAGACAGAGACAAACAGAGAAACACACACACACACACACACACACACACAGAGGGGGGGGGAGGCGCGGGGGATGTCCATGAGTGTGCTGGCTGGATTCTCCACTTAAAATGACCACATTTCACAGTCTAAGCTACCAGCAAAACTAGTCCACAGATTCTTCTGAGGTTCCTGGTAGCTGGACTAAGCAAAGGGTAGAGATGCAGAGCCTAGGTTGACCTGGGATCCTAGAGATCAATGGCTGAGCCTTGTGTCATCCATCAATGGAATTGCCCAGGTAGGCAGCTTGGGACAGAGGTTGGAGGCCTCTGTAGCTATACCTACAGATGGTGCGAAATAGCCTCCAGAGTGAATGGAAGACTCTAAGTCGCCCTGGGTAAAATGTAGCTCCATTGTGCCTCACCTGAACAATACTCACTCCTGTATCTCACCCTCTTGAAGTCCTCACAGGAAGTCCTTACTGAGCACCTGTGGCTTTCTCCCTGGTGCTCCTGACAGATCACACATGGCTTCCGCTGATACAGCCTATTCACTCTCTGTGCTTAGGCATGTAGGGTCTTACCCATGTAAGTACATGTTCTTAGCAAACACATTCTGGACACGGGATTATCTGGAGATCTGTTGGTGATCTTGGCTTTACCTCCAGAAGCCAGAAAGGAGGGTATTATATTCCTTGTCTTACGAATTTGCCAGCACACCTACCTTCAAAATACCAGGGAGGCATTCAAAGGGCAGTGTTGATTATGGAACAAGTCGCTGATGCTGCAGAGAGTTAGTCTAAAATCTAGTAGGTCCAAGCCCTCCTTCTGTGGTCAACCTTGTGCATACACCCATCACACATGACCAACAGTCAGAGGTTTACCAGGAAGTCTCAGGAGACCCAACGGTAGTGGTGTCTGTTTCTTGCTAGGAAGTTCTAGCAACCTCTGGCTCCAACTGAATGTGCAGAGAGGCCCCATCATCTGCTATGAAATTAGGCTCTCGTGGCAGTAGGTTGCTCCTGTAGGCTGCCCCGACTCCATTCAACAAGGATTGAAAGTCGCCAGTTGGCCAGACTCAGTCTTCGTCTCATTTGAAGGGTTTGTTTTTCAGACTCTGTCCAAGTCTGCTTTAATCCACCCAAAGAGGAGCTAAGTTTGATAAATAAAAGAAGATTAAAAATGGTAGAGAAAAATGTGTTCCCCCCCCCCCAGCTCCCAAGAGAGTACTGCCAAAATTGAAGTGTAGAAACAAAAATAGAAATGATCAAAATGTCTGATGGTATCTATATTTTCCAATGAAAAGGCAGAGGCAGCCTGCAGCAGAACCAGTCAGGGGGAGATCCGTGAGCCTAGCAGCTGACCTCATCTCCCAGGGCAGGCGGAAAGCAGGTTGGAGCCCATCTTTTCCTCTGGTAGATTTTATAGGTCACCCTCCATAGACGGTGGTGGTCATGGCGGCAATGTGTCCATCAAGGATCAAGGGCGGGGGGGTCTCTGAGTTGCTCAGGAGCCTTTGAGGCATTGGGGATTGGAGCTGCCAGAGGATTCCCCGGAATGCGAAGCCCCCCCCCACCTCCGTCACTGAGCCAATTCTCTGAAGGGAGGAATGAAGTCTTTGCCCACAATGTTCACTTAATGTTGAGCCTGGAGTCACTGTCCTGGATGAGAAGCAGGGAAGGAGGTGTGTGTGCTTGGCACAGGGCATGGCCTGTATGATGCACTGGAATAGCTTGCTGAGACAAGGGTGAGCACTGGCAGCTCAGTCAGGCCTAGGCCCTCAGCGATTTCATTTTCATCACAGCCTCTGAGCCAGCGGTCCTCAGCACCAGCTCCATCAGTGTCACCTAGAGGCATAGTTAAGGGTCCTGTTCTCTGTTGCCCCTAGGCCTGTGGATTCAGAGCTGAAGGCCCAGGCTTCCTTGTTTTCCTCTGTGGTTCTATTGAGTGTCCTAGTTAGCAACTTACTAACGGCCGAGATAGAGGACGGACATCCTCCATTTTGTTTCCAAGTGCACAGTGGAGAATTGATTCAAGAAGTGGCCTTACATTCTGTGGCCATTTTTGCAGTGGAAAGAATGACATGTGTGTGCATGGGCATGTGTGTGTGCATGTGCATGCATGTGCATGTGTGTTTGTGTGTGTGTGTGTGTAAGTGCATTCATTTATGTGTATATGTGAGTATGAATGTATATGTATGTATGTTTATATGTGCTTGCATGTGTATGGTACATATGTGTGTATGTGTCTGTGACTTATGTGTGTGTTTCTGTGTGCACATGTTCATATGTGCATGTGTTTTCTTTTCTGCACATGCTAACATCTGAGTAGTGGGAGCAGTGGCCCTTCAAAGTTGCTAGACTAGGTCAGAAGGCATAAGTGGTCGGGTGTAGACTCTGCCTCTTCATAAAGTCCCTACGACTTCTCTGTGACCTAGCCACACTTGGAATTTTGACCCCTGTCTCTCATTGCCAAGTCAGATCATGGCCAATAAGATGGTTTAACATGTCCCATGTTATCATGCTCCTCAAAGCTCCCCTGGCATTTCTACCCACATGGACCATGACCTTGACCATGACTTGCTGGGTTTACGTCATCACGAGCTTGCTTGGATTCTTCCCCAGTCTGTACATGCTTTAAATTATCTATTACAGCTGTCACCACAGCATGCTGGATCACACACCAGGAAGCTATCTGTGACCTCGATGGCTTGGTTGCATGGTCTTGGTTGAGTGTCTCTGAGTCAGCAATGGAAGAGTTAACTCCAGTCTGCACTCTAGGCTTCAGGGCACAAATGTGGGGTACACTGGGTTCAGACTGTGAAGTGGGTGCATAACTGTTCCTTTACAGAGCAGGCATAGCCTCAAATGCTACCACTCCATGTTCCTACATGACTACATAAAAGTCCTACTGGCTGCAGCTAGCCATGTACTGGGCTTCTGTATTAGTTATGTTCTATTGCTGTAATAAAATACCATGACTAAAAGCAACTTACCAGAGAGAGTTTATTTTTGGCTTCTGGATTATTATGGCTTGCGGTCCATGATGAGAGGAAGAGATGGCAACAGTCGAGGAGAGCAAGAAGCCGAGATGTCCTATCTGCGGTCATAAGCAAGGAACAGAGAGAACAAACTGAAAGTAGGGCATTAATTCTCAGTGTCATGCTTCCCATTACCATATCCAAGAAGTCCCATAACCTCCCCCAACTACAGTACCCACTGAAGACAAAGAGTTCAAATACCTCAGCCGATGGGGAGCATTTCTCATTCAACCCACCACAGCCACCATTTGTGGGCAGGAGTAAGCATTCTCTCAACACACAGCCAGCATCCGTATCTCTTCTCCTCTCTGTGCCTCTTTACTCCATTTCCCACAGCACTGGGCATACAGCAGGCGCTTGATAAATGCTCATCTCATTATCGAACCAACTCAGATTGTTTTCACTGAATTCTTTGCCGTTCTGAAATGTGAGGACCCAGGGCCACTACGTTCGTGTTGTAATGAGCTGAGCTGGCTGGTCAGAGAATCTTTGTAAAAAGGGCTTTCAAATGTGATTTGTTGGCCGGAGGTGACACAGTCATTTCCTAAACAGAAACACTGCAAGGGAACATTCCACTTCCTCAACTGGATCCAACCTTATTCTCCCAACTAACTGCAATGTCCCTGATCCCTTTCTTTGTTTCTGTTCTTTTCATTCCAACGATGAGGCTCAAGGCCGTGTTGTCTGCCATTGGTTGATCATCCGGCTCTGGCCTAATGCTTACATCCTCCCCCCGACATCGATGTGTTTGAATAACACGGACCCTCATCAAATGCCAGGAGTGACCAGGATTTGAGAGATGCTGAAATCACTGGCAGAGCAGGAGGTGTGCTCTATTCCAGATCCATGCTAATCTGAACTTTGGTTTAGGGAGTGATTCTGCATACATTTCAGAAGTGGCCCTGATTGGAATTTAAATACCATTCATCTATTCATATGGTGGCATTTGGAGGAGGGGACACGATGACAATGCCAAACTGGATGCAGAAGCTCAACGAAGGCAAGTACAGGTGCTTCTCAGGGATCTAGTGGCTTTTGGCCAGCCCTATGCATACATCCATCCCTCTGACAGGGGTGTGCCCAGGCCACTGCTGAGCTTTGGACTTCGGGACTCAAACAACCTAGGTTGACATTCATCTGCACCCTAAGCATAGAGGCTTTGAGCATTGAGACGGATACCAAGGCAAGCCACTGGCCCTACCCGGGTGTATGGGCTGCTCACAGTGGCATTTCACAGCACCAGGACCCCACTAGACAGCCACAGTCTCTCAAGGACTTGCTTTCGTAGTTGGTGTTCACTGACAACCCACTCTGCCCTGGGCATGGATCCAAGTGATTTGTACACAGTGACTCATCCTTTCATTCCCTGCCCCGCATCAGGTGCCACCACGGTGGCACTTCTTTCCAAGCAGGTGCTGAGTCACAGAGCATTTAAACAATGGAGCACGTGAAGCGACCAGCATGTGACGGAAGCTGGCACCGTGGCTTCTGTGCCTTGGGGATGCCTGCTGGGTACTCATCTCCTTCTGTTCCTTCTCTATACAGTTCTTCCCTACCCCAGTGGACCTACTCTGTCCCTATGTACAGCCTACTGGGAAGCAGATGCTCTTAGATTTAAGGCCCTCTCCCACACCAGATATGAGGGGATAGGGGAAGACCTGAGGACAGGACACTGGTGCCACTTGTTCCCTGCCTTAACACTTGAACTGTGTGAGGGTAGCATTACTTTCTAACATCCCAAGAACCTGACATTCAGTGGCTGATCAGTGTGCAATGGTTGAGTGAAGGAAGCCAGGAGCAGAGACTTCTCTGCAGGTCTCCTGAGGCCTCAGGATTGGACAAAGCCCTAAGAAAAACAATAGAGGATGTTAATGGCCCTGGAGTGTAGAGCAAGCACCATCCAAGAAGACTGGAGCATCGGTTTAGCCCTCTGAATAGATCCCAGGGAGATGGGCTGCAGACCAGCTCAGAGCAGAGCTCACAGGAGCCTGGGGAGCTGAAACCAGCTGCACTGGCCTTGTTGGTAGGTAGCCAGGAACCCTTGCTTGTGTTCAAGCCAAGGTCTCCTAGATGTGGAAGTCAGGGTTAGTCCCCTTTTCTCCTACATATTTCTATAGTATGCTTAAGTATTCATGTACTGGCTCCCAGTGGCCCAACCTGTTATTTCTAAACTGGCCAGAGTCCAGTGAGTCCATGGATAGATCAGGGAAAGCTGAACTGGCTTTCAGCCTTTGGGGCATTGTAACAGACACACATTAGGAGGGGAGACAGAGAAAGCTATCTTAGATCTCTTGCTCAGGTAAAACACTGTGACCCAAAGCAACTTGGACAGGAAAGGGTTTATTTCATCTACAGGAACCTAGAGAAGAGCTGATACAGGGGCTTACAGAAGAGTGCTGCTTACTGGCTTGTTCCTCATGACTTGCTCAGTCTGATAGACCACCTGGTCTGGGGTGGTACCATCCACAGTGAGCTGGGCTCTCCCACATCAATTATCAGTCAAGAAGATGTACCATAGGCCAATCCGCTGGGGATATTTGCTCAAATGAACTTCCTTTTTCTACAATGACTCTACAGGGGTGTGTCGTATTGACACAAAAGTAGCCGCTATAGAGGTAGGAAATTGGGAGGGGGCTATGTAAAGCTCTCCAAACCAAGAGGTCTTACTGATCAAACCATGACAATGCCTAGTGTGTCTCCAAGCTACCTCTCTTCCAGAGCAGCTAAAATGAAGACTATTGGCCAGTCAGTGTCCTTTTAAGTTTGACACACATGTTGAAAGCCTGACCTCAATTGTCCTCTTGATATGTTCACAGAAGATTCACACAATTGTCCTGCTATGGAGATGAGGCAGGGCTGGGAGCCAAGGGGAGGGAGTCATCAGCCAGGCCAGTGACTAGTCAGGCTAGTGGTGAAGCATGAACCACAGCATGTCTAGCTAGGATAAGGTGTGGGCATGGGGAGAGGCTGGTTCCACACAGGCCACTATTGAGGGCAAGGCAGGCAGAGGCTGAGGTGTGGGCTGGAGCTTCCAGGATAGCAAGGGATTGTCATCTATGCCTGTTCCTATGGCTGCTACTCACTGTTGGCTTCACAGGAGAAAGAGCTGAAGTCTTACCTGTGCCTTGGGGGAGTTGGAGCCTCATTATTTAGGGCTACCTGCTCTGTTACTGGTTAGAGATGTGCAGGGGGTATTGGTTACAGGGTGGGAGGATAAACCCAGCCCTGGTTAACTCCCTGAAAGCAAGGTAAGGAGGGGGAGGCCGGATGGAAGATGAAATACAAGGGAATTAAAGGACTGACATGGAGATCAGCTATCAGAGTTCCAGCCCTTGTCAAAGCATGTGGCCTGTCCCCACCCAGCCCATGTTTCCTATCATCTCCCAGGCTCAATTGTCTAGGATCTCTTTGCATGTCAAACCTGTGGCTCAGAGGGCTTTCCTAGGACCACACAGCAGGCAGGCCGTGGGACCCGGGTGTGGTAGGTCATGGGCTAGTGCTCCTTGATCTAAGTCATCCCTGTTTTGGTCAGCCAGACTCTCACTTCGGCACCAGGTGCCTCAAGGGCTACCAATGCAACATGTGCCCAGAACAGTGTTGTTCAGCCACTGCTGTATCACCAAAGGTGAGACAGCAAGCTGTCACTAAAGACAGGTTTTTTTTTTTTTTCTTGAGTCCCAACCTATTTCTGCTTCAACAGTCATGAGGTTGGTTGCTGTGGAAATCTTCCATCCCTGTGGACCACACTCCTCCCCCACCCCAAGACGGCACCATTCATTTGCTCATTCCCTATCATCCTCAGGAAGAGGATGAATTCTAACCCATGGTATCTGCAAGGCAGATGCAGCAGGCAGAGCTGTGGATTTTGCTGCCATAGCCACGCTGCTGACTGGTCAGCCATCCTCCTATGGTCAGTGGGTGATTTGGCCTAGACAGGACTGTCCCCTGGGTATTCTGGCAGTCAGGGAGCCTTGTGACAAATGAGAAGGGGGACATACCAGGTGAGAGTTAAGCATCTTACCCCCCAAAAGCCTAGCCTTGGCTAGGTGGCCTCAGTGGCAGGCCATATTGTCTCCTCAGCCTGTTGAGCTAATGGGTGAATGGAATTGGTTTCCAGGGTGGGAGCAGCAATCTCACTAGTCTTCCTTGCTCAAGACGGAGGGCCAGACAGGTCCTTGAGAATGAAGTGGAGACTCCCGGGACTGATGCGCTGTTTTCCTTTGGCTATGGATGAGCGTGGCCTGGTCCAGTAGAGGCAGGGTGTGTACAGCTTCCTTGTGTTCTGCCGTCTCTGAAATGAGGTGTGGGAGGGCTGCATGAGACAGCAATGCCTCCCCTGAGTGCTCCCCTTTCCGAAGAGCCTTGTCCTGTGGAAACTGCTCTGGTATCACTTCTCCCCTAGCCTGTGGCAATGCGGTGGGATGTTGGCAGCCATGTTGCGAAGCCCAAGAGAAGGGACAGAGGGCCTGTGGAAACCCACAGCTGGCACAGGCATAGCAAGGCAACTATCGCTTCCTGCAGAGACCTTGGCTCTAGCCCCTCCCTACCTATATTCCATTCTCTTTCTGTCTCTGTTCTGTCTCTGCAAGGCTATGTGCTTCCCTCCCGGGCACCATGTGTTTCTTTTAGGAACAGAAGAAACCACCTCATGGATTTTGGCTACAATAGGCCTCTTACTACTCAATCAGTAGGGCAAGGCCCTCACTTGTCTTTATGCTGCCCCTACCTGCCAGCCCAGAAGGTCATTGTTGGGGCAGGGGGAGCTGAGATCCCATTCTAAGGAGGGCAAGGACGCCTTCAGGAATCCCTCAGAGTGGTCTCTTTTCAAATAAACCCTTAAGGTTTAGTTAGTTACTGAACCTCAGGACCAACTTGAGCTCACCATGGGTGTACACGTAGACACACCTGCCCTGAGATCCCCAAGGGCCAGTGAGACTATGGCCTCCTCTATTCAGACAGAGAATGCCGCCTTCCCAGGTCAGAGCTCGATGCCCTCTCTGCTGCTCCAGACTAATTGGATCAATCGTCCAAAAACCCCTCAAGGGGCTCTTGAGTCCCAGACAGATGGGGACATCCCCTACGAGGGTCCCCCGTAGATTAACTGAGCTTACTTGAGTCATTGATTTTGTCAAGGGTCTGTTCATCATGCTGACATCTGGGAAAACCTTAAATAAATATTTATCATTCTCAGAGGGACCTGGCTCCCAGAGAGGGAGTAGACAGTTCCACTGGAATTCTTGCTGGCTGATCATACTAAGCAGCAAAGAGCTATGTTCCACTCTGGGTGAGATCTGAGATGGCTGCGGTGCTCACCATTGATGGGATTCCCTGTCAAAAATCCTTGACTAAGGCCTGCTCGGGACTATGCAAAGGAGGGATTGTTGGCTCATTCATTTACCAGCCCACTCAGCATTTTCTCCCTCCTTTCCCTCCCTCTGTCTCCCCTCTCTTGTTCTTCTTTTGCCTTCGCACCCTCTCTACGCACAATTCTGCACCCTTGCTCTGTTGGGGTATAAAGGAATCCGTTGTGTAACCCAGGAGGAAACCTCAACCTACAAACTGCAGGTCCATCTGCCCTGCAGGACAGACTTGGTCAATAAATACAGGCCCATTTCTACTTCCTGGGTCATCATTGTCACTGCCTGATAAGCCACCCTGGTGACCTCGTGTCCCACTTCTGCCCAGCACTGACCCTACCCTAGCTGGCCTTCTCAAGACTGATTACATGATCTGTAGGACTTTCTCTACGTCCCTCCCTACACAGACCTTCTTACCGACCATCTCTCTTCTTGGGTGGGACCACCTACGCTTGCTCAACCTCAGACCTCATATCTGGCTCCCTGCACCCATCTGCTTGTCCAGAGATGCTCTCATCAGAGCGTTCTCTCCTAGTCTTACTCCTGGCTGGTGGTACATCCTGCAACCCCACAATGGTCACCACCCTCCTACATGGCTTCACGTATTTATATGATGCCTCCTTGCCCTATGACGCTCAAAACCATGGCTGGTGCATGTCCTCCCTGCCCTGGCTGAACTGAGAAGTCCAAGATATCATAGAACCTTGCCCAAGGTTAAACACTTATGAGGTTCCTGGAAGGCCCAAGGGATTGAGGGAGGAAGGAGGAAGGAAGGAAGAGAGAGAGAGAGAGAGAGAGAGAGAGAGAGAGAGAGAGAGAGAGAGAGAGAGAGAGAAACAGACTGGTTTCCTTCCCCAGCATACCTAGGGCATCTAGCAAAGAGGTTTGGATTTTATGGATGCTGTATGACTAGGGGTTAGCCAGAAAGCTGGCTGGCTTGAGAAGACAGGGAAAGGAGTCCTGAGGGGGAGTTCATGCGTGGGTGCGGTAGGGTGTAGACTAGGAACTGCTCCATGGTTGGAGCTCCTGGCTTGGGGACTGATGTGATGGAAAGAGGGTCTGGGGAAAGGTCAGAGGGTCAGTCTTGGCATACTTCCGGGAGAATTTGCTGGGAAGGGTTGTAAAAGCAGGCCAGTGGACAGGAATACAGGACTCATAGCCACTTGTGCTTGATGCTGGAGTGGGTTTTGCCATCCTGTCCTAAGTCCCTCACGTAACTACACACTATACCTGTTTGTCTCCCTTTGCCTGGTCATGATGAGAGGGTTATTACTCTAAAGGCTCCCTAAGGTTGCCTGAGAGCCCAGGCACAGTGGGGTGCTCTATCCAGATGAGTGTTACCCATCCATGTCTACTTAACATTGGCTGCAGCATGGTCCTGATTTTCCCATTCTTCATCCAATCATCTACAGGCTTCTCTTCTCCAGGGAGTGTGTAGAAGACAGAGAAGGTATCACCCAAAAGGTAGAGGTCAGAGAAGGTATCACCCAGAAGTTGGCTTGTGCTCCTCTCCATGGGACACATGGCCCACACCCAGCCTTCAGGTCCCATCTGTGCCCGGTGTGGGTGCAGATCAACCTGCCTGTTTCACATCTGTCCTCCCAACGTGAGCATCAAAGCAGATATGGAAATTCCTCCAAAGTGCCAAACCTCAGCTGGCTTTTTCATCCAGCCTCAGCTCCTGGAAGGCATTCTCACAGCCTCTCACAGGGGTTCACCTCCCACCTGGGCTCCCGGGATCAGAGCAGCTTTGAAGAGTTGGGGAGGAGGCCCAGCAAGGCAGTTTCTTGGGGATGCTCCTTGGGGCCTGGGGTGTGCTTTGAAGGTTGAAACAGCCTGATTACCTTATTCCATCATTTTCTTCCCATTAATGAAACTTGGGATAGGAAAGAAAGGAGCGCGATTCAGCACTGACAGACGAGCTCGCCCATTTTCTCCTCACTCTGTGAGGGTTTTTTTTTTTTTTCTTGGAAAAAATCAAAACGAGTTATGATTAATACAGTACATATTAAAACTTTTAACCTGGTACCTTTGTGAAGTAAAAAATGTTCCCAACATATTACATTTTTAATCACATGAGTTAATTACTCTTTAGGGAGGCTCTGGAAGTTCTGGAAAGGAGGGTATTTCGGGATTTCAAAGAATGAGACAGAAACTGTCATTTTAATGAGAATGCAAATGAGGATCTTTAAGGTTCATTGAAGGTCACAGCAGCTTAATCATCAAATTACTATGGTCATTTATTGCCAGTAACAAATGAATATTGAAAGCTATTGTTTTAACAGATTAGACCTCCAAATTATTATTATTCCAAAATTTCCCAGGTGCCTGAATATAATTTAAGAATTATTAATGTTGGGATTCTCTTCGGACTTGCAGGCTTCTCTCCAGGGGAGTTAGTCCTGGAAAGATGTTGGCATCCCTGTCCCCAGATATCAACTGCAGGATCCTCTCTACAGTCTTCGACACTGGGTCCAGGTTTGTCTACCCAGGAAAGGGTCCCCAGAGACCTGATGGCCTCTCAGGGGAGCAGCTGTTCTGTGTCCTCAGAAATGTCTTAATAATGCCCCACTGTATCAGCTCGGCTAGTGAGGAGGTGAGAGCAGAAGGAGAAAGGTAAAGTCACCATCAGCATCTGCAGGAGCAGAAGAGAGAGGGCCTGCTACCACAGATCCACTGTCTCCTGGACTGTTCCTGTCTAACTCACTTCTGCTGTTCCGTGACACCTCAGGGCTAGCATACTGCAGGCTTTGTGGTGCCTACTTGGGGGAGGGTTAAGTCAGTGCATAGCATCAAGTCACCCCATATAGAAAAGAGACCAAAAAAAAAAAAAAAAAAAGGATTCTGTCTGAATCCTGCCTACTGAACCAGTGAATGTACTAGGGTTATTTACAGGAGCCTGAGTGGCTTAAAGACAGCTACAATACCGGGAAGTCCCCAAACCAATTAATCCCTTCTCTTTCAAATACCCTCAAACAGGAATAGAGTCTTATGACAAACTCCTGAATACCTTGTGGTCCCTTTGTGAGTCTCCTGAGACTCTGTGAGGGAACAGTTATTTGATCTCATGAGGGTCTCCTGCAGATTGTCAAAGAAGCTGTAATTCCAGACTCAAATGGCTACACAGTCCTGTGCATCTCAGAGGAAACAGTTGCACCACAATGGGGACTGGTACAAGGTGACTGTCTGCACCTCAGGAGCTGTGTGGCAGAGACATTCTCATCCTGTGGCCTTGGATTTAAAGCAAGCTCTGCCTGTCTCCCAGCACAGCAGGTGGGTGCTATTGTGTTTCTGGTGCCCAGCAGGGGCACAGACCTTCTGCCAGGAGGACATCAGGTGCAAAGAGGCTGATCCCCTAGGGAGATCCCTTTCTGGAGTTTCCTCAGTCATCCTTCACCTCTGTGCAGTGGATCCTCAAGTGGGAATGTATCTTTAGAAATGAAGATCATTACAGGGGGAGTGAGGAAACAATATTAGACACCCCACTGTTCTCTAGAGTGTGCCTTCCACCATGCCAGCAGCCTGGGGTGTGGGGCCTTCTGCAGCCAGGATGTGCCCCTGGTACAAAGATGTGCCCCTCCTTATCTCCGACCTAAGAAATAGGAGGGATTGTTGCTGGGATGGATACTGGGATTAATAAGCCTCTTCCTTGGTTTCTCCAAGGGCATCTGAGAAATGGGTATGCTTTGGCCTGGCCAGAGGTTACACACATACCTAGGACTTCTTAGGAGTAGTGGCTCCCAACAAAGACTCTGGTAGATACAGAGGGACGCGTGCCTGTCAGGAGTGAGAGCTAAGGATCACGGCTCTCCCATCTTCTCCTGGCAAAGGTATCCTCGTTTTATAATGTAGGTATTCACAGGCGAAAATGGAATCCAGGGTCTTGCCTGAGACTCTGAGGTCTGGTCCTCCTGGCAGATAAAAGAAATGGATGCACTTGAGGCACTGGGGGCTGGGGCCTTGCTGAGGGCTCAGAGGAATGGGGTTTGTTAAGAGGAACGGGGATGCTAGGAGTAGGAGACTTAAGTCCTTGTCTCTAGGGAAGTACTCCTCTCCTGCTCTCCCATGCCAGCCTCTCCCACAGTGCCATCCCTCTGGGGTTCGCCAGGCTCCCAGGACTGTGTCATTATCACTGCTTCTGTGTCTTCGGCACCACAGGGAAAAGTAATTAAATGTAATAGATGCTGAGGCTTCCAAAATCGCATTATTTAGGCGCCGTGCTCACATACACACACACACACACACACACACACACAGAGAGAGAGAGAGAGAGAGAGAGAGAGAGAGAGAGAGACGAAGCGTGCTAAGCTGCAGATAATTAATAGATTTATTTAAATCAGCCTCCGCCATCTGTATACAGCAAGGATGAGTGCTTGCTTCCCCCGGCCGGCCCATGTTGGAGAACACCTCAGCCTTCTGAGAGAAGCTGGGAGCCCTGAGGGGAGTGGGTGATGGTAAGCTTCAGGATATGGCACCCAACAGGTGTGACCAGGGATACCAAAGAGTTCCTACAGGAAGTCCTGGTGTGGGAGTGGGGTGGATAGAGCCACGAGCATGTCCCAGGGACATACCCCAAGGGCAGATGTAAGAGAAGTAGAGGACTGGGAGTAGTCATCCTTCAGAGAGGGAGGTGGCTCTGTGGTGGGGATGGAGGGTATGGCTGAACCACACACAGCTTGGCAGAAAGGAGTAAGTGATTGTAGGGTGTGCCACTGGGGCTCCACCCCTGTACTTGGAGGGGGCAGGTGGTGAGGTGCAACAGCTCTGCCCTGTGGCAGATCCTAGATGTGAGTGAGGTCTCTGTTGGACGAATCCTAAGGAAGTCTTCCAACAAGTGCAAGGTCACAGCCCCAGAGCACTCCTGGACTTTGGGGCTGACTACATCACAAGTAGCTGGGCTCTGTTGTCACTCGCAAGGCCCCTTAGAGTGGACTGGAAGAACCCGACACAAGCTGCTTCTGTTGGAGCCTCCTCCCCACCCCACCCCCATTCGATCCAAGGCTGATTTGAATTCTGTCCTCACAGAGCCTGCAGCCACCGTGGGTTTCCAAGTGTGGGGATAACGTATGAACTACATGGAGAATGAGGAAGGGTGTGGGTTCTAGTCTTGCTCGACTCCCAGGTTCTGGAAGATTTGGAATGTCTAGGTAAAGGGGATTATGGCTACGCCCACCCCTACCCCCAGCACCTGCAGTGGGGCTTGCGCTTGTCACAGTGTCTCAGGCGGGATACTGAAGATGTTTTCATCTCAGACAGAGCTGCGGCCCCAGGCTCAGGTTCTCCTTAGGAAATTGATGAGCATGCTCCACTCCTCCCTGCCAAGGTTGCCAGAGGAACTGGGCCCTGAGCAGTGGGTGGAGAAGGCAGCGTCTATCTTTTGCTGTTGCCGTGGATGCATAGCCCCCTCATCCAACAACAGCTCCATGTGGTCATCCTTGTGGTGGTTCCTCACGGCACAGGAAACTACCCAGGGTTGGGTCCAGTGCCTAAGGGTGGCCAGGATGACATTGGACTACTTCCTTGTCCCCCTTGGTGTGCACTGTAAAAAATTGGAGTGAACTACGAGCCCCTCCCCAACTCTACAGACATATCCTATGGAGACAACTAGGCCTGCCTTTCTGGGAAATCTTTTCGTCCACTCTTGGCTCTGGCTTGCACGGACAAGATCCTAGGGCCTGTTGTGCACAGGGGCAGTTCTTTCTCTTGGATTCCATAGAGGAGCCAGCTCCAAGCATAGTCAGGGTCTTCCTGGGTCAATGCTGGGGATAGAGAGGCTCCGAAGACCCAGCCTAAGGCAGAAACAGGGAGACTCAGTGCTGTTATGGAGTCCAGGTTCCCTCTTCAGAGCCCTATGCAGTCTCACCAGGCAGCTCCCAGACATCTACTGCTGGCCTCCCTCTGGACCTCTGTGAGCTCCCCAGGGAAGGTGGTGTGACCAACCCTGCAGCTCACTGAAGGATGGACTCCTGGCTTCACACACATCCCTCCCTCCTTGGTTCTTGAATTAAAGCAGAAAAACAACACAGAGATTATTTCCCTGGCATTTAGAGGGGAGTAAAGCTGCCTCTCCTAGGTTCTCAGGCTAACCTTTGTGTGGATTCTGTGGGTCCTGCAGGCTGGTAGCCCACTACTATCCCGAGGTTCATCATGTTTTCCCCCATGTGGACAGCAGTAGGCATTTACGCTAGAAGGGAAAGTGGGCTCTGAATGCCTAGCATCATAAGGAGCTTGGGGTTCAGGATTGTATCCACAGGGGATGGGAGAAGGTAGCTTTGGCTGTGTGTGTGTGTGTGTGTGTGTGTGTGTGTGTGTGTGTGTGTGTGTGTGTGTGTGTGTGTGTATCATGTAAGATGGAAATGAGATCCTCACTATTCATAGGTGACCTAGGAAAAAATTGTCTCTGATAAAGCCCAGCATAACTGTTATGTGTGTATACACTTGGTAGATCCCACAGGAGGAGGCACGGGAGCACTGGGTCTGGGGACCCACGCCTCACAAGATCACCAACGTGTAGGGTTGCATGTGGGCCAATTATGTCTCCCTGTCAAAGGCACCTGCCAAAGTCTTGCATCCTAGTTCTTAAGACTGTGAGTGTAGGAGGTTGGGGATTTAGCTCAGTGGTAGAGCACTTGCCTAGCAAGCGCAAGGCCCTGGGTTCGGTCCCCAGCTCCGAAAAATAGAAGAAAAGAAAAAAAAAAAGACTGTGAGTGTAACTAAAGAATGGCTTTACCGTGGTGATTAGGATGCAGTGAAGTCGTTAGTATAAACACCAATCCTGTCTGTCTGGTATGCCTTGTAAGATGAGGAGATCAGAACACAGAGGGCCAATTCTGTGAGAGATGATCTTGGTAAGACACAAGAAAAAGAGCCAGGCAGAGAGGCCTCTCTTGGCCAGCCTGACTCATTCCTTGCTCTGGGATGTCCAGTCTCCTCTGACAGAGGAGAATACATATCTCTTCGTCTTCAGCTGCCCCTCTGTGACATTTCACCATGGCCCAAACCCACAGAAGGAAGAAGCCATGAGGGGGCCGATCGTGGTTCTCAAATTCCTTGAGGTCTCCTGAGTTAATGCCTGCACTCAACTTCACCCACCCCTCTGTGCACAAGCTCCCCGAGGTCATGGCCACTCACAGTCACTCGCAGATGCCAGGCACCAGGGCTGCTCTCAAACAGACGGTCACCTCCAAATCCATAACAGGGGTCTAGTCCCCGGGGTTCCCCTCTAGGGAGGACTTTTCTTCGAAGTCCTTGTTACTTATGGGAAGGGTGACCTCCATTTCCTTCACTGGATTCTGCACGTCAGGAGAATAAGTTCAGACTCTCGGGAGCAGGGGAGGTGACGGGAACTCCCAGATGGATAAGGACCCGGCCTGTGCCGATTCGTTCTCATTCAGCACCGTGGTCGCAACATCCCAATATAGTCATTATTGCGGTTTCGCTTTCTGTAGCCGCATTATAATGCGAGCTTATGTTCAATTTGCTGGGAGCCAGCAAATCGCCGTCTGCTTTTTCTCAGCACACACTCATTTGCTGCGTGCCCTAGGTGTTTCTTAAAGTCTAGGTTTTACACATAGACAAATTAAATCTTGTTTTTGAATGCGTCCCTCTCCAGAACCGACATAATGTGTTTTAATAGCCGTCACACCTCTCGGGGCTGGGAGCTCACCATCATCTGCATTTTCAAGCAGCACATTACTTACAGGGACATGTCCTCGATGCCAGTAATGAAGCCAGTGAATGGAGTGCGCTCTATGCAGGGCCTCGCTGCCTCTCTCTCCTGCCCCTGCTCCTTGGAGGGTGGTGTCAGAAAGAGTCCTTCTTTTCCTTCCTTTGTTCGCTGCATTTTTTATTCATTCCACTGACAACTGAATGTGTCTTAGTGTCTTCCCTGGGGGCACCCTCAGGCAGGAGCAGGACACAATGTCAGCAGGTACATGCAGGTGATAAGGCCATGGCTTAAGAGTAAACCAGGACATGGAGGGGCCAGGAACTGGACCAGAAACACACAGGTACCTACAGATTTAGGAGTATAGGCATTCTGTACTCACTCATCCACCAGGATGCCAAGGGACACCAGGAGCAGGTGCCATTTATGGAGTCACATCCCCACCAAATACATCTTCAGAAGCACTCACTAGAAAAGCATTGTACTCAGAGGTGAGCCATGAGAGGTTATTTAGGTCATGTGGCAGACCATGATGGCAGGGCCAGAACTCTATAAAAGAAGCGTGAAGGACTTCTGGACTCTCTTAGTTCATCGTGTAAACACACAGTGACAGGAACCCATCTGGAACCCAAGCAGAGAGCCTTCACAGGGCCCTGGCCAGGATGTTGGACCTCCAGGACTATGTGTGGCCTGGCCTGTGCACTTTCGATATAGCCTCCAAGTCGACATGGGCAGTGGACACTCCTGCTGTCTCACTTGGGCCAAGACAACAGAGCTCAGATGCTGAGGCAATCGAGAGGTGGCTGTGACACAGGCCTACAGGTGTGAAACCATCTGAGGAGTCCATTCATGAGCTTGTGATCCGAGGCCTCTCTCAGGGTAACTGGGGCCTGCATATCACTAGATCGCTGTTTCTGGCCTTGCTCTCAGCTAGGGACATGGTCTTGACCATGGTGGATACAGACCTCCTTTAACCTTCGTGTTCTTCAGAGTCCTCCATGTCTGGGGTGACAGCTTTGTGCAATGAGAAGCAGAGAACCACAAAGGAAAAGATGGGGAGCTGTGAGGCTCACAATGGCACAAGACACATCACCTGTCCCATCAGGAAGGCTGACAGGTCGCCCGACAGAGGCAGTGCTGAGCGAATGACAACACATGAGTGTTACCTTCCTTCTTTTCCATGTTTCTGGGGTTTGTTCAAGGCACACTTGTCTACAGCATCTTTTCTGTTTTAAACAGAGACTCACTCGGCCTATGACAGGATGAAGAACAGAGAGCTTTCCCTGCATATGGGCCGAGAGAGTCTCCTTATCCCTGTGTCCCTCTCTCCTCCTCACTCCTTGTACCTTTGCAGTTTGTAATATTCTGGGGCCTCCCCACAGGAGAGGAGGCTGTCCCAGAAGTACGTAAGCGTCTGGCATGAGGCTGTGGAGAGTCTCAGCAAATCCCCAACGAGGCAGTAGCCAGATGTTTCTAGCCACATTAGTGGCTGAAGAGGAACTCAAGCCTACTGTTTCTAACTGATCTGTTCCACTCTCTTGGGGCCAGGACACTTGGCAGTGTCCTAACCATTCACCCTTACTCTCTTGTCCTCTTCCCACAGTATCTCCCCAGTGTCAGGACTGATTGACCCTTCCGCCAATGGGGTGTGATTGCAACCCACAGACCACATCCCTGTTAGAAAGTTCTGGACGCCAGCGGGCAGGACTGAATTACTTTCGCAAGCTGAGATCCCCCATGGACTTGAAAATCAATAAGCTATTTCTGACGCTCAGGACGCGGAGGTGCGTGGCAGACTTGAGCTCCGACCTCGTTGGGAAGTGGATGTTCTCGCCGCTGCCCAGGACTGAGCAAGCTCCCCACATTCTAGTGGGGGGAAAGTAACACAGGCCAGAGTCATTACCATCTGTTGCTGTGTGGTAATGGGGAGAGGGCAGAGGGCAGTGAGCTCCCTTGTCTAGCCCAAACCTTGAAGACTTGAGCTCTCTGTCCAGCACAAGCTTGAAGACTTGAGCTCTCTGTGCCCTAGTTTCTTTTCCTGAGGATGAATCTAAGGCATGGACAGGCCACATGTTCTTTGTTCCCTGCTTGTTACTTGCCATGTGGTGAGCCCTGTAAGATGTCAGCTATATGGACCACCATTCCTGCAACTCCAAACTACTCCCAGAGAAGGGGGCCACAAGGTGACTGGTGACCAGCTCTACAGACCTGGAATAGCAGCCTGTTACACAGAGGGGACTGCCTTTCCTATAGACCTGTATCTTGGGAAGAAATGCCAGGATTCCATTACGATGAGAAAGCCAATGACAGGACCCTAGGACCCTCTAGGTCCTACTTATAGAGCCCTTGTTTCCACATGCTTTCCCAAGGCTACCAGAAGGCCATCTGATCTAGCACTACAGGACCTGCTTAAGTCAAATGAGGGTAATTGGGACCTTGTCCTCTTGCTTTCCTTGGGCAGACCTACCAACTACAGAGAAGGGAAATCCTTGCAAACATAAGAGCTGCTTCTGGACCTCGTGACCTTTGTTGCTTTGGTCCCCCTTCTGAGTTTGAGGCTGTCCCTTTGTCCAGATGGGGATGCCTAGAGGTCTGGATATGTAGCAGACCAAAACCTACAGCAGCTCCTACACCATACGCTGAGCCTATATGCTCCCCTGCAGCCAAGTGCTGGCTCTTGATCTTCAGCCATTTCCCCGGCATTTAGAGGGAGTAAAGCTGCCTCTCCTAGGTTCTCAGGCTAACCTTTGTGTGGATTCTGTGGGTCCTGCAGGCAGGTAACCCACTACTATGCCGAGGTTCATTATGTTTTTCCCCATGTGGACAGCAGTAGGCATTTACACTAGAAGGGAAAGTGGGCTCTGAATGCCTAGCATCATAAGGAGCTTGGGGTTCAGCATTGTATCCACAGGGGATGGGAGAAGGTAGCTTTGGCTGTGTGTGTGTGTGTGTGTGTGTGTGTGTGTGTGTGTGTGTGTGTGTGTGTGTGTATTTATGTGTATCATGTAAGATGAAAATGAGATCCTCACTGTTCATAGGTGACCTAGATGCTAGTCCCCAAAGGAAGTCAGCACCTGTCTTTTGGGACAGGTTCTCTTTTTTTGCATGGCATGAAAGGTGTCAGAGACATGAGGCTGCTGGAGCTACAGGTGCTGGGGTCTTAGTCTTATGGGCTGTCCCCAAGGCCCGCAAGAACTGCATTCCCTTTGGAAGAAGTGGCTGGCCACCTTTCTCAAATAAGTGTATGCCATGTGTTCAGTTAATGAAGCAGGGTGTTGGGGTTACAGAAGCACCAGTGCCATGGGATTGATTTCAAGGACATGGTGACTCTGCCCTACTTCTTCTATGCCTGCCTAGCCTGGCCTCTCTGCAGAGCTGAATGGGACTCCTCTCACATTCCCTGGCTGTCAGCATACACGATGTCTCTCCCAGTTGTTAGTGGAAGTCCTGGGGCCCAGGTACTAGAATAAAGGACATCACAACGTCCCTTCAGGCAGCATCAGCGGTGGTACTCTTCCAGTTTCATGAGTGCATAAAGCTCATTTCCTTGTGACCTTTGAAGAAAGGCTTTTAAAAAACCCAGAGCCACTGGCAATCCCTCTGCTTAGCTACACCTACCTGTCTCACACCTGCTTTGGGGGCAATCTACTGACTTCTCTGTCAGAAGTTGCTTTTAGGCATCCACAGAGATGCTTTGCTACTCCCAAGTTCTTGATCCTGAAGACTCATCTGCCACCTTAGAGCTCCACCTCTCCTTCCAGCCTCTCAGGGGTTCCCAGGACCTGGCCACACCCAGGCCCAAGATCATCCCTCAGGTAACTGTGTACCCTTGGTTCAGAGCTTTCCCTGAGAAGCAAAAATCTCTCCAAGCACTGTTCACTTCAGGTTGCTGTCTTAAGTTGACAGGTCTAGGTTTTACTTCCAGAGCGTCCTTTCATAGGCAAAGCCTGGGAAGGTGAATGGATGGGTAGGGGGTTGATAGGTAAAGAAATAGAGATTTCTAGAGAGATAGGAGCAAACAGCTAATCACTGCCTCTAGGTTACCAACTAGAGCCCATAAAAGAAACACTTCCCCTCAACTCTAATTTGTTGAACCAGTGAATTTCCTGGTGTCACTTACAGGAGAATGAGTAATCCAAAAGTATCCATATTATTCTAGTTCAGGTGAAGCCCATGAAAACTACACCCATGGAGATACTGCCCAAAGGTAGCTCCACAGAGTCTCCTTTTTCCTCAAACTGTTTGCTGTTTACAAAATCGTTGGGGAAGTGCTTTGTGAGACTTGAAACTTCCTGAGCTTCCTGATCCCCCTAAGTTTCCTTAGCTTCCTGGGCTTTAAGGATCTCCCATCAATTCAGATGGAAAAGATAAGCTACACAACTAAGTGAGGGATGGATGGATGGATGGATGAATGGATGGATGGACGGACAGACTGGTGGACAGATAGAAAGATAGACTTGTAGTTGAACAGTTAGGTTGAAAGATGACAGATGATTAATAGATCAGTAGATGGATGGATGGATTGACTGGTGGATGGATAGATAGGCAAGCAGGCAGGCAGACAGACAGACTGGTGATGAACAATTGTGTTGAAGGATGCTAGATGGATTAGTAGATCAGTGGCTTGCTGGCTGGATGGCTAGCTGGGATGGCTGGCTGGATGGGTGGGTGGGTGGGTGGATGGATTTACTGGTGGATGGATGGATAAAGATAGACAGACAGACTGGTGGCGAATAGCTGGGTTGAAAGATGCTGGATGGATTAGGAGATAGATGGATGGATGATGGATGTATAATAAATGAATGTGTGGTTGGATGAATAAATGGGTTGGTAGATGGACAGTTGGGTTATGGATGGTAGATTGGTGGGATTTATGGATAGTTGATTGGATGTATAGATGATGAATGAATGGGTAGATGGATAGATAATAGGTACTGGATGGATGGGTAGTTGGGTTGGTAATGGATGATGGTTGACTACATGCATAGATGGAAGGATTGGTCAATGAATTCATGGTTAGTAGATGGATTATTGGGTAGATGGATTGACTGATGGATTGATCACTCAATACATGGTTGGTAGGTGCACAATATACGAATGAAAAGATGAATGAGTGGAGTAAGGACCTATGAAAATGTTTTGACCCCTTCTAAGAGGAGTTTAATCTTTCCAATAGACTCATCTTTGTTCTAGACTTTTCTATTTTCCTCTCCCTGGCTGGCCTGAAACTCCTCCTATAGACCAGGCTGGCCTTGAGATCATAGAGTTGTCTGCCTCTACCTCCTAAGTGCTAGGATTCCCAGTGTGTGCCACCAAGACCAGCTCTAGCCTCTTATTGTTCAGCTTTAAGCAGGTTATAAGCTCCCAGGTCCAAGTTTCCTCAGAATAAGGATATTCTTGATCACAAGAGGTACTGAGAACATGTTGGGGAAGTGTGCTAGTCTTATGCCTATATTATGGACTCCTCTGGCCCTCTACCATCTGGTACATCTTGTCTGGGTTTCTGCAGCCCTGTAGCTGTGAGGTACATGCTCTACTCACTGGTCTAGTGATTCATACTTGTCAGTATGGACAAACCGAGTTTCTTCTGCTTCTGTGCTAGTATTTCACACCACCCTGTACCCAACCTTTCCTGTGGAAGAGCACTGGTTGTTTCCAGGACTTTGCATCTCTGTGGAGAAGACTTTCCTTTGGACCCCACGGCTTCCATAAATACTGTTTACACATCTTCAGCTGTGTTACAATTGCTGAGAGGAGATCCCCACATGCACACATCTGTTCTGAGGTCCAGGGTCACCAGAGAAAAAGAGAAAAAGAAAAAGAAATAAAAGAGCGTTGAAAAGAAAATTCTTACTTTGGTCAGAGGGGATCTATTGGGTTAGAATGAAGTGTGAGCTTTTGTGCAGAGAGAAGATAAGCATCCCAAGGAGAGCAAGTTGGTAGCAGTTACGAGTCTGGGCTAAAAACACCACCAACATTGCCGTGATAGGCTGGCCAGAGACACAGAAAAGCAAGCAGCCTGAGGAGAGGAGGGTATGGCTGATTCCCACAATGCCTCCTCCCAGGCCATCCTCCTGCTTCATATGCTCAATCCTCCCTGGTTGATGACCTCTCATGGGCAAAATGCTCCATGGGCAGTTAGAGCTGAGGGCAACCCAGGTCTGCACTTGGGTGCAGGCATGCCACACGCATATGGCTCTGTTGCTCAGAGGACTGGCTCGAACAGGATGGTGACCGGTTGAGGCATGAGCAGAGACTGGAACAGAATTCAGCCACTGGAGCTTCCCAAAGGCCAAGATGCCCCAGCCCGCTGTGGGCAGCCATGCTTCCATTTTCTGAGGCTGCAGATATAAAAGAGTGTAAGTTCTAAGCTTTTGCCAGCACAGTGGGCAAAGCCCATAGGCTAGCTGGTAGCAACTAGCAGCTGACCACCATGATAACCTCTCCTTTCTCCATGGTTCCCCCAACTGTAGACTTCTCCCTCTTCTCTGATTGTTCTCTTTTTCTCTTCCCCTATTCCTCTCTTCTGTACTGCTGGAAAATCTGGAATTTACCCTGGGATATCAAGGGCTGATCACAGCTCAGAGAAAGCCCTGCTGGAGACTTTATCTTTATGCAGAAGGAACATGAGCTCAGACAAAGGTTGGGTGACTCTACAAAATTGCTGCCTGGGACATGCTTTAGATCCTCAATAACAGTGTGTCCAGAGATCTCTCTTGGGACAGGACACTGCCTCTTATATTTATGCAAAATGGAAAGAAAGGATGAAAATACACTTTGAAGCTGACAGGATGCTCTAGTCTCTTCCTTCAGTAGCCAGGATGCCGGTGATGAGTCTTATGTAGGCCTGAGGTGACTTAAAGAGGTACCTTCTCAATGCCAGATCAGACCTTTGTGATCCCATTGCTCTCCCAACACTGAGCAGAAGGGTAAACACTCACTTTTCTTTGTGGGTGGTAGAGGGCAGGTAGGTGGAGGGTATCCTTCTGCTCTCTCAGATACAGCCTGAGAGAGGCACGGTCTATTCTGACCTCAGAGATAACCATGAAGGTGAACAGATCCAAACAGTAGACTGTGCTGGAGGCTGTCCCCTTGAGTCTTTGCTGGACACTGGGACAGATGCCTCCACCGTATGGTGCCCACTCTACACTGCTGAAGTGGGCTACTGAGAACTTTGGAAAGCAGAAAGGACTCCAGAGGGATCTCTGAGGTGGAATACCACAGACAGGTAGACCTTGTGTTGGGACACATTCTTGGTCCTGAGAGGGTTTGGGGGACATGTAACATGTTGGAAGCTGCAAGGTCTCTCCCAGGCTTGGTTGGGAATTGTGCATAGGGTGGTGGAAGGGCCAGTCAGTACCAAGATGGAGAAAGTGCGTTTAAATGCCATGTGGGCTAACTGTAGCTCACACCTGTGTTTGTAGCAACATCTGGAAGAGGGTTCCAGCTGTTGCTAAAACTTATGCTGGAGGAGTATGCTGGGTATTCAAATACCCAAGTACAGGTACCTCTGAGCTAGCTGTAGGCTTTACTGGTTGTGCCCATCACTCGGACATTGGCATATGCTGTGTGACAATGCTTTTTGGTTTTAAACAGCTGGCCGTATAATGTCTGCCAGCCCCTCTCAGGTCTAGGCAGAGCCACTTGGGGCATGGCTTTAAACTGGAACTGGGACAGGGTGAGGTGGAGCTTCTGTCTTGGGAAGCCTGGGTTCGGAAGGGAAGAGTACTCAGCTCAGCCAGGGTGGGATTCTTCTTCCCACCCGGCATGGTAAGACCTGGAAGCTTCACGAAGTAGAACCTGGAGGCTCAGGGGAAGAAGTGGGGTGGGGTCTTTGCCGAGACCTGCTTGGTGTGACGTCACTATCTTTCTTCTGATGTAGAAGCCGAGTCTTGCTACATGCCTGCCAGCTCAGTGGCAGGTGACCTGAGTAGCAAACTGGGTGTACACCGGAGAGAGGATGCTGCCTTTCTTTTCTTCCAACACTAGCACCATGGAGGCTTCTGCAAGGAGAATCTGCAGGGAAGATGGGAGGCTTTAGGCATTTGCTTGGGCGGGTGGGGAGGGCTGGCTACCATCTGACTGTGCTGTGTGGGCACTGTTGCTGAAGGGTAGGGAGTATACAAGGCACCTCCCTCACCTCACCTCATTTGCTCAGTAGACCCCGGTATGGCCCCGTCAGTCTTTTCTGGCGCCAGCTTTTCAATCTTGGGCTGTGTATCCCTTCATTCCTCATTGTAACAAAATTCCTGACAAAAACAGTTGAAGGAAGAAAAGGTTTATTTTGACGGATCGTATAAGGGTGTAGTCCATCACAGCCAGGGATGCGTGTGGATGGGATGTGAGGTGTCCGGTCACACTGTGTCTGTCTGCCATCAGGAAGCTGAGAGGGTGAAAAGCTGGTGCTTAGCAGGTCTCCTGTGTTACCCTTCTCGTTCAGTGCAAGACCTCAGCCCATGTTCAGAATGGGTCTTTCCTTCTCATTTTAAACCTCTCAGGAAACAACATGCCCAGAGGTGACCTTTGGCAGGCTAGTTGACAAAATTAACGCTTAACAGGGGAAGACTGAGATCTCAGAGGAAGCCCCATTAAGCTGTCAGGAATGGTGTATTTTAGAATGGTCTTTCATTCTACTGTTTGATAGAATAATAAGCAAAAACAAGACATTGCTCCTTTAAGTTCAGAGACAGCTGTGAAGACCTTTTCGACAAAGCAGTGTTTGATTTTGATGCCTGCAATATTATACCAGGTGTGGCAGCATGCGGATCAGGTCAGGGTGTTGGCTCAGCCTGTACCCCAAAGATTGATGTTTCTTTGTGCTGGGAACACCCTGTTTTGAAACAGTACACCCACCTCAGCGTTCTACCACCTTGCTGTGTCCGCTCAACGGAACTCCCTGCTTCTGTCTGTGGCTGTATACCTAGCCTTCCTCCACC
This sequence comes from Rattus rattus, assembly GCF_011064425.1. Taxonomy (NCBI): domain Eukaryota; kingdom Metazoa; phylum Chordata; class Mammalia; order Rodentia; family Muridae; genus Rattus; species Rattus rattus. The sequence goes on from NC_046154.1 coordinate 256,930,825, forward strand.
CCCATCTCTGCTTCCTCCAGCTGTTGGCGAGCACACTTCAGTAGCTTATTTCGATGAGGTCAACTTTATTATACTCAAGCATATTGGTGAAGGGCCATGCTTTTCTCTGAGCCTAGGTGACACCACTTAGTATATTGTCCTAAAGCCTCATTCATTTTGCCCCAGATGCCAGGGGCTTTTTCAAGGACGAGTAGTTATTCTGTCACTTCTGTCAGTGTTTATATAGGTCAGAACACACTAACATATGCACAATAGTGTGCAGCTCTGTCACACACATGTGCATCCACATGCTTGCGCGCATGTATGCACGTGCACACGCACACACACACACTTCATTATCCCTTGATTCCTTAATCCATCCATGAGTCCGTGGGCTCTGGATCTCAGCTTTTGTGAACAGGACACGTAGCATAGTGACATCTCTTTGATCAGCTGATATCTTTCCTTTGGATATGGACCCTAAGGTGGGACAGATAGATTCTAAAGAAAATAATCGTTCAGTTGTTTCATTTTTTTTTTCCATAGCAGTTCCCATAATGGCTCTACTAGCGCATAAGCTACAAGGACTGAACTATGTCCCTCCCATCCTCCCCAAAGGTGCTTTGCCAGCTTGGCCAACCTGAAGGTGGACCTACATACCATAGTGGGGGAAACAGTCTTGGTGGATATCTATCTGAGCCAAGCTTCCGGAAATGGGGCTTGGTGTTCTTGCCTGTGCACTCCATCTGTAGGATGGTCTTGTGGGTAGGAACTTCCTCCCCACCCAGTCTGCCTACAATGGCTGTTGAGATACCAGATTGCTAGAACATTTTGGGTGAAAGAAGGCTGCAGAAATGTCCTTGGACTTTTTGTTTAGGACCAACAGTGGGCAGAGGAACAAAGACTTCCCTGCTTTCTGCATGCTAGACTGCCCCCTAAGTCTGAGTAAGATCCCCTCTCCCTCCAGTGCTGAAGAAAGCAGGAGTGGGTGGATGAAGAGAGAAAGCACAAGGAATGTCCATCCCATTGATGCTGACATACTATGGTTGAGACACAAGGCTGCAGGGAAGACACTGGTCTCCAGGGATTGTACCTTTGAAAAGGTCTGAGTGGTTTTCTTGAGAAAGTATGACTGTATACACATGTACAGTTGCAATAGGGACACACACAGAGACCTCTCCTTAACACAAACAGTAGCCACATAGGAGTGCACCAAGAAAGGTGTGCATATATGAGCCCTGAACTAAATATATGTACATCAGTACACACACACACACACACACACACACACACACACACACACACACACACTTAAGAACACATAGCATGATATATAAACTGTTTGTAAGTATATGTATGCTTCCATATCAATCTGGATGGCCTGCAGGGCAGGAACAATTCAGAGTCTCATGCTCCAGTTTACAAGCATCTGGAGGTCTTCATTGGCCCCTTGTCTGTACAGGGCCTGGACTTTATGCTGCAGAGTGGCTAAGCTGATTCGTCCTTTCCACCCCAGGACTGTGCCACTTGCTGGGAACCTAGGTGTGTGTCTTTTCCTCTCAGACCCTGCTCACTATGGCTAGTGTCCTGTTGAAGACTACCTTCCACAGTTTTCCCATGCCCCCTAATTCTCTGTGTCCATGGGTGCCTCCCAGAGCCAGACCCATTCTCTTCTCCACCTGCTTTTCCCTGGTTCTCTGTCCAAGTTGGTGCTCAAGTCACACCCACTGCTCCATTCATTCGTTCGCTTATTCATGTATATATATGAATATGTTGTGTTGTATGCTTATTGTGTGGTATGTGTGTGGTGCATACATGTAAGTGTGCAGGCATGCATGCCCGTGTATGTGCATGCTCATATGTGTGCTTGCCAAGAGCAGAGTAGGTGTCCTCCTCTATCCCTCTCCGCCTTATTGCCTTGAGAAAGGGTTTGTCAGTGAACGGGAAGCTCTCGGAATCTACCTTTCTGTGCTTCCAAACATGCTGCGGATTGCTTGTAGAGCAAGCGCTCTTACCCACTGTGCCGTCCCCCGCAGCCCCTGTGCACATGTATCTTTAATGATAGAAGTTTAGGACTCTATGTTTTAGCTAGCTGCTGGAATTTCTTCCTGAGATTTGTCTGTGAGCGGGTTTTAAGGCTTGTGTAGAAACAGAGTGTTCCCTGAACCGTTCCGTCCATGCAGTTTCCCACAGAAGGAACCAGTGACTAGAACCACAGAGAGAAAGAGAGACGTGGTATTTCACTGTAAAGATCTTGCCTGTTGATGGAAATTCTTCCCAATTTCAGGGCCCAGTGCATCTTCTGCACAACGCCTCGACACCTTGAAAGTCTCCTTGCTATCTCTTCTTCCATATGATTCCTTTCTTTGTTGGGGCCCCCGTCAGTCTTCTGAGTGGGGTGTGGGCGGGAAGGTTCCTCCAGCTGCCTTCAGTGGTCTGATGCCCTCTGTGGACAGAGGAACTGGCCAGCACCCTTGGTACAGTGTCTTTTCTCACTAGCCAGGGAGGATACTGCTCTGCTCTGAAGGGAAAGGCAGCATTGCTGAACAAAAGCCCATTGTCACGTTTCCTCAGATTCCATGGGTCAGAAGTGACTTATTCTACCTGTTGCTTTAACAGGCTTTCAGGGCTGCTTGGCTCTGAGTCAGCCTAGCAGATCTGTTTAGAATATAGCAAGCCCTTCCATTCCTTACCCACTTCTCCTCTTTGATCTTTTCTGACTTCGGAATTTCTAAAAGGAAATGTGGACACCCGAGATCTTCTCTCCACATTGTTACACCCGGGGGCCTTTCCTGTGTTCCCCCTTCTGTGGGCCCCACACTGTTGTAGGCTTTACTGACTACTTTTTTTTATACCTGGCCTTTTTCCACCACATAACATAATCCTGCATCTCAAGACCTGATCACTATTTTTATCCTAAGCCTCTTTTATCTCCGGGTTTCATGTTGTTACTACAGTGTTTCCTTGTATTCTTTTTTTTTTTTTTTTTTTTTTTTTTTTTTTAGCGTGATGGGATTTAGGATCATTACGGTTCCTTTCTTTGTCCCTGAATCATTTCTGTCTTTTCAGAGTTAGCTGTGGAATGGATGTCTTGACTTCCCATCTCTGTGCTTGACTTTCTGTAGATACCCGGTGATCCTGTCTGTCAGGCTCTGTGATGTAGGAGAGAAGCCGGAGGTATACAGGCAGAGAGCAGTAACTGGTCAGTGTGCAGGAAACAGTCAGAATACAGTAAAGGGTCAGGGTGTTGTGACTTGTCAGCACACGATAAACGGTCAGTGTCTGGTTAGGCAGTGACTGGTTAGGATCTTTAAAGGGACAGAAGCAGACAGTGTACAGCAATGACCAGGGTGTAGAATTTGTCAGTGTACAGTGTGGGGTCAATAGGTAGTGACTGGTCAGGGGATGCTGTGGGTCACTACACTCTGGTGTGCTGCCTGTGTTTTCTGAAGTGTGTGTGTGTGGTGTGTGTGTGTGTGTGTGTGTGTGTGTGTGTGTGTGTGTGTGTGTGTGTGTTTGCAGAGAAGCCTCTTTGGAAGAGGGCTTAGAGCCTAGGGTCAAGCAACCTCCGCCAGAATGGGCTGACCTGGTGGCACATCTGGGGCCCTGTAGTGCCCAGACATTTGGGTTATGTTGCATGAAGGACCTCCCTCTATTCCCATGTCACATGACCCCAGTTATATGTGCAGCCCTGACTTTCCAACAAGGGCAGGGGTCACGGGCATAATTGGCTAGCTGCTCACGTCTATGGAACCTGTCTTAGAATAATATAAACATACACGAGATCCCTAAGAAAGCCAATTATATTAAATGTAGTTATCAAGTGTTAAAAAAAAAATAAAAACCATTTTGAATCAAGGGTATGTTTGCGTCTTTATTAAAGCATTCCATGAAAAGCCTAGACGCAGAATGACTGTAATTTAAAATAATGGTGAACATAAGCAATGCGCTGGGATAGCCATAGACCTGTAACTTGATATGAAAATACCTGTGATTTCCGTTGGTGACAAAGTCACAGCCAAACTGTTGTGTTTACTGCCCGAGTGCCTAATTGAAGGAAGGTAGTATTCACTTTTACCTAGAGATATGTAAAATAGAAGACCCCCCCCTTCCCTTCCATCTGGATTCCCAGCTCTCAGGTCTGTGGCACGAGGGGACTGTCCCTCTTTGGGCAGCACACCACGTCTTCTTCAGGTAGCCATGCTGGCAGCGGCAGTTACTGGGGTATAGGGACTCAGTCACCTGCATCTTTGGTGGTGCAGCTCTTTGGCTAAGCACCTTCCCATCAGCAGGCTCAATGGAACCCTCAAATGGTGCCAACTCTTTGGCATGGTGAGGGGAAAGGGCACTATTCAGATGGCTTCTCTCCTCCACGCAGCTCTCAGCACCAGTTTCCCTGGCCTGCCAGCTCTTGGAATTCATTATGCCACAGTGTAAATGACTTTTTTTTAAAGGGTCTTTTCCTTTGTGTCCACAGCCCTTGGTGCCCCCTCCTGAAGCCTGTGGTAGTTTCCACTAGTCAGGCGAATGTGCCTTTGTTGCCTTATGCCGAATGCCCAGCGGGCCCCTCAGTCCACCGGCTCCTCTGGGTGCTTGGCTTTTTACCTGTAGTTTCTGTGAAGGGCGACAGCACCATGGCCTGCCAGCCCAGTAGGAGGAGGGCTTGGCACTTAGGGAAGGTTCCTTTGGGCCCTTAAAACTGGAGCTACGCACACGCTATCCATGGGAAACGAATTAATTGGTGGGCCATGAATTTCTCCAGGATCTTTCTTTTCCTTTTACAAATTCAGTTTGCAGAAAGATTTCTTCAGAGGGCTAGTTCTTTTTGGATAGTGATCAGATTGGGGACAGAGCAAATGTCAGGGGGTGGGCCTTCTCTCCTGATGGTGGGACCAAATCCGTGTGTATATGGTAAGCACCTGCCAAACCCTGGGCCCTTCGAAGTGGAACACACTGTTCCAGGTGAGCTGTGTAGGCTAGTGACCTTGGTGGAGGTCAGACTTCTCAAGATGGACAGAGCAGGATCCCGAGGCTGCCTCAGGGAAGGCTTTGCTGGAAGATTGGTAGGAGGGTAAGGTGGGGGCTATTATTTGATGGAGAGGCTCTGGGGAACTGCTCAAGAGAATGCCAAGTCCCTCCCATGGTAGATTCTGAATTGTTTAGTTGGTTAGCTGTTACAAGGCTCTTCTCAGTTGGGGTGGGAGTTCTGACTAACACTTGTCTCTTCAGGGGTCAGAGAGGGGTGTTGGCAGCCAAAGAGACAAATTGCTTTCTAACAACCCCTCTTCTGCCCTAGTGTGGGCATGGTAAAGTCTGGTCAGGCAGACAGAATCAAGTTTGGTTCACCAGTTGGCTCTCTATCTTTAATGGTATTGGTCATCCTGCTACTACAGACCTCAGTTTCCCCAAGTGCACCCAAAGAAGTTTGATCTTTCTGACCTCCAAGAGCCCTTCAGACCTGGCTTCTTTTATTGCATGACTTGTGAAGCAGAGGAACCTCAGACCCCAGACAACGCCCACCCCCACCCGGGCATGCATGCCACACAGGCTAAGCATAGGTCCCTGGCTCCTACCCAAAGCTCTGAGCTGAGCATTTGAAATCCGATTCAGGCAAAAATGCCTTCAGGCCTCCCGTGCTGGTCCTGGTGCTGTTAGCATGGAACGACCCTCTAAAAGGGACAGCACTGCCTTTAGCTCTGGGCCTCCAGACACAAATGCCGGCTCTTCCTTGCGGAAGAATGGAGGCGGCGGCAGGGAAATGCCTGCTGGCTTCCTCTGGGGCTGGCTGTGGGCATCTACTGCCTGTGCCATTGGGTGTCCCGCAGCTGGCTGGAGGCGGGCACACAGGAGGCCCAGGATCCAATGTGGTGGTGGGAAGGCTGTGTGTTTCTGGCCGGCTGTGCTATTTTCAAACCCCTCGAAACCGCCTACGGAGAGCAGCCTGCCCTGAACCTGTCTAGCAGCACATCAGACCGCCGGTCTTCCTTGTGGTTCCGCATTCTTCCCAGGACCTGGGGTAGGAGCCTGATGGGGGCTGGGCTCTCTTCCCCCACTAGCGGCGCCAACCCGGCCGCTCTGCAGTGAGTCCCCAGCGCACCTAGGTGGAGCCCGACCCGCAGTTTTCAGCTGGACCAGCCCCACCTGACCCGCCGGCACGCCAGACGGGGGCGCTGCAGGGCGGCCAGGTCCCCCGGGTCCCCTCCGCGGCCCAGTGCGCATCGGCAGCTCGGCGGCCCGGGCGCTGCACAGACGGCGGCAGGCGCGGGCCAGAGTCCGAGGCAGCGCGGCCTGGCCGCCTGGGCCGACAGAGACTCACGCCGCGCTCCCGTTCCCGCCGCAGCTCGCAAAGACGCCGAGCCGAGAGGCGGGCGCGCGCCACCAGCACCGGAGCATCAGCGTCCCGCGGGCGGCGAGGCGCGCAGCGTCTCCGGCCCCACCTGTCGGCGCGGCCACCCTCAGCGTCGCCCCCGGCGTCCCCAGCCAGCGCGGGCGGCTCGCAGCATCGCTGGGCCGGGCCTCGTCCGGGCTGCTGCGGCGGAGGCGCGCTCTCCCGGCTGGGCGCGGAGGCCCGCACCGTCCCGGCGAGGGGACCGGCCCGGCGGCTCCGGGCCGTGCAAGTTGGACTGCGGCGGACTCCGGCCGGGCCGCTCGGCCCCGGCGGCGGCAATGGTGCTGCGGCTCCGCGAACCGCGCGCAGCCCCGGCCCTGAAGCTGCCTCTGCGCGGCGGTGGCAGCGGCGGCGGAGCGGCCCCTAAGCCCCCCGCCGGGCGAGAGCGGGCAGCGGCGGCGGCGGAGCCCGAGAAGGCGGCGCCGGCAGCAGCGGCAACAGAGCAGTGGAGGAAGGCGACACCGATCTCTGGCGCGGGGCGACAGGCGACCGGAGCCGGGGCCGCGCCGGACCCCCAACCCGCCGGGCCGTTGCGCAATCCGCGGCCGGTCTGGGCCCTGCTGGCGGCGCGGCTCCGGGGCGGCGGCGGGGCTGATTCATGGGGCCGCGGCGGCCAGTCCCCGCTCCCGGGCCCCGGCGCCCCGCAGCGCGCGATGGTGGCCGAGTGGCCGGAGCGGCGGCCGCCGCGGCCCGAGACTTTCTGCTAACCTCCCCGCCCCCGCCCGCCCCCTCCCCGACGCCCTCCCCCGCGCCGTCCCCTCCCCCTGCCCAAAAGACACAGATCGCCTCCCGGAGTGGCGCCTCCAATCGCGGCGGAGCGCGGCGTTGGCGGCGGATGGAGGGCGCGATCGGGCGGCCAAAGCGGCTGCACCCAGCGGGGCGCTGATGCGGCGCCTGGACCTTCGTTGCGCGACTTCGGGGGCGTCGGCCGAGTTGGCACTCCGCGATGCAGCTCCTGAAGGCGCTCTGGGCACTCGCAGGGGCCGCGCTCTGCTGCTTCCTCGTCCTGGTGATTCACGCACAGTTCCTCAAAGAAGGTAATAGTCCCCGGCGCGCGCGGTACCCCACACTGCTCGCGGCGGCCCCTGCGCGTGATACTGCTTCCAGCACCTTCCAGCGCTGCCAGCGAGGTGGGCCGAGGCTCTGCGGGGCCAGAGTGGCCGATGGCGCGAGCCTTCTCGAAGCCCAGCGCTGGATCCGCCGCCCCTCAGTGCCTCTGGGCTCATGGTCGGCACCGATTAGGTGCTAGCCCGGGCGTGCTGGGGCCTGGCTAGCTCCGGGGTAGTCCTGGAGCCCAGGCTAAAGCCCAGGCTGCGGTTGCCATCCCCTGCCCCGCAAGGCTCGGTGGCAGTTGCGCCTACCCGCATGCCATCGACCCTCGGTAGGTGGCACCAGCGTTCCACTTTGGTAGCCTGGCTGAAGCCAGCGCTGAACAGGCCAGCACTGAATGGATTGGGGGCTGGGGAAGCAAAGGTGTCAAGGGGTGAGGACTGGAGAAACTAAACCCATGTCCCCAAGCTGCTTTACAGATGGGGTCCGGTACATACCAGACTTAGGTGGGCAGAATTCTTCATCACCAGAATGCCTAGAACTTGAGAACACTCAAGTTCTGGGTTCCGTTGCCCTCCTTGTCCCTTCTAGATTGCAGGATTTGTCCCATCCGGTTCTGGAGACTCTGCTGAGGCTTGTGTGGTACACATTGGACTCTTGTGGTCACAGCGACCCTTTGAGACTCTTTCCATTGGCTTGTTTGGTGTGCATTGGTAGGCAGCAAATAGTGGACACTCTGTTGGGAACTTCTTGCCGCTTGGTCTTGGTGTCTCTGGGCTCAGCCTGCTCTGGCGGGCACCCAGTGCTGCTGGTGCACTTGCACAGACCATGCCTGTACTGGTTAACCCTCCCCTAGGTCAGTAGGAAACGCTAAACCCTGGAAAGTATTGGTACAGATTCCTACAACTCTTCTCACTAGCTCCAGGTTCCTAAGGGTGATAGGGCTTGCAATATTCTAGAGCGTTTTTGCCTAAATAGTGAGCTTCTGGATGCTGGGAGCTACCTGGATCCTGTGAGCATTCTGGCTTGCTACATACATTGTTACATTGTTCTCCCTTGAATTCCAGTGCTACTTCGGAGAAAGTAGCTGGTTTTGCTGTAGGCAGGTAAGCCTGCTCAGGTGGTCTTGGAGTTGGAGGCTGGTCTTCCCACAAGCTTAGGTGACCTACTTCATAAGGGGGTGGTTCTGCCAGAGTCTGGATAACTTTCCTGTAAATATAAGTCATTCAGCCCCTCCCCTCACCCCCAGTATCAAGTTGGTATCATCTGCTAGACAGCTGTGGGGGGTGGAGACCAACACGGTGTGCTCAGACCCCAGGGCATCGGGTCCTTATGCTTTGAATCCTTGTTTGGGATACAAGTTCTCTACCCTTTCCACTGCTTCTTTGTTCTCTGGGTATTCACCTGAGGGGAAAACATGGATACTTAAAGCATTGGGCTTCTCTGGGTTCATCTAGCCTGTTTGAGTTACTGTGTTGTAATGAGCAGTCATATGTGGCCCCAAAGAGATGCTGCTCATTTGGAGACATCCGACCCATGGATGGGTTCCTTCTGCCTGGGACTGGTGGGGACAAACCAGTCCCAGAGTCTCTTAAAGCTGTTAGATTTGGTCCTTTGGTCAAGAGGGAAGTTCATGTGTCCCCGGAGGTTAGGTATGAGGTCACAAAGGCAGGGTGCATTGGCACCTGTGTTCTGGAGTGGAGGCTAATGTTCCCTGAGGGTGGATTTGCAGGACAGCCCTTTATCTGCAGGGAGCCTGGGTATTTGGTGTGGGTAGACATGTGCATGTTGTGGTAGATGGTAGAGTAAGGCAAGGAGGTGGGGCCAGCATGGGCTGGCCATGGGGTCATAGAACAGGAAGGCAGTGTCTTGGAGGCTGCTCTTGAGGAAAAGCCCAAGTGGTTACCCAGCCTTCCCTGTGGGGACTTGTGAGCCCTGGTGTCCACTCTGACTTGTTTGCTTCTGTAACCCAGGATCCCAGTCCCCTTTGCTGTTACTTTCTGTCAGATAGGTCAGGGATGGCATCCCTGTACTTGTTTGCATGTTTGTTTCTTTGTTTGTTTTTCTTTTTCAGTCTCTGGTGGTTAGAAGCAGTAGCCTCGGGATAGGCCTTAGGGTGTGCCATGAGAGGCAGAAGACTGTGGTTCCCAGGGGAGTCACAGGGCCCTTCTGGGAGGCTTGGGTCACAGACTGGAATCTGCTAGGAGAGAGGGAGCTAAGCTTGGACAAGTGCGACTTGTTGCCTGGGGATGGGGTGAGAAAGAGCCCTATAGGTAGCCATTTCCACGAAGCTGGTTTTTCTCCCCGAGGGGTGAAGAATGGGAGGTCCAGGGAGCCATTTTTTCCCACACTTTCTCTTTTGTGTGGAGATACGGGCTACCCCGTGGCTAATCCATCCCACTCTGGCTGGCCTGTCTTGCAGCGATTGCAAAGATGAATAGGGCTGTGAACCCGGAGAGAGAAGAATTGTGGTCCTAATTGCAGCCCCGGCGTGTCCAGTTTCTGTCAGAACAGGTCTCACTCACCGTGCCGTCTCAGTGGAGGTAGCCAGAGGGCTGGAGCAGGTGACCAGAGCTAAAGTATGGGGTTCAGGCATCAGTGGATATTACCAGCCTTGCTTGTTTGTGCGCTGTTTGTACAGTCTCTAGCTTCTCGGATCTAGGACAGGTCAGGACAAGGGTGGGTGAGGCTTGGATCCTACTGCCTCATTTGAGCAGAGCAGGGTGGGTGGAGGATGGAAGGCAGGGGGAGCAGGAGGCTATGCTCACAGGTTTTTGTTGTTTGTTGTTTTGTTTTGTTTTTTGTTTGTTTGTTTTTATGTGGGACTTGGGACAAGGAGTTAGGGTAACAGCTGGGATTATGAACATTCTTGAATGTTTGAAGCACCTGGGCCAGGGCACAGCAGCACAAGCTATGATTTAGATGCTTACCACTGTAGGAAAACCAAAACAGTACAGTGAGACTTGCAGCCCAGCCCTGGCTGGTCCATGGATTTCTGACCCGTGAGACCGAAAGGAGACAGTGCCAAGATTTAACCCACCAAGCCTTTTGTCTGGCAGAGGCATCCCTGTGTTTCTTCATTAGCTGCGGATTTGAGGTTTAACTCTCTGTCCTTGTAAATCCTATTGATAGCTAGGCGAGCGTTGCATGAGCCAAACTTGCTTTTAAAAAGCCTCTTTCTCGGGTTAATATCGGGAGCTTGGTGAGGGAGATGAACACCTGTGTCTGGCTGCCCCAGCACCAAGTCCCAGCATCTGAATTCCCCAGAACTTAGACTCCCCTCACCCAGTGTTATCTCCCTCAGCTGCCCCCAGAGCTGACTGTTGATTGAGCAAATAGGATTCAACTTTTTATTTAGTTAGCTCACTACTTTGGAAGTCAAGTCTCTTCTGTGAGCCTGCGTGGTCACGCTGAAAGGGACGCACTTAACCCTGGGCAGGAATGCAGGGGTACTGGTTGTATCTCAGTAGAAATCACTAAGTGACACCATCCACGTAAGACCTACACTGATCTCCAGACGCTTGTATAACTCCGACATTGGTCAGTTTGTTTATTTATTGTTTCTTTAGGGATTTTTGTGTGTGTTTCCCTGTGTGTATGCTCGTATGTCCGTGTGTGTTTAAGGGTTGTACCTGCACGTGTAGAAGCCAGAGGTCAAACTTGAATGTCTTTCTTTAGATGCTGTGACCTCCAACCCCCTGAGACAGGGTCTCTCTCTGCTTTGGAACTCGCTGACAAGCTAGGTGGACTGGCGGTGAGCCCCAGGGACCTACCTGTCTGCTTCTCCAGTACTGGAACCACAGGCTACAATTCCAAGCCCAGGTTTTAAATAGGTCTATTTGTTTGTTTCTTCGTTTGCTTGTTTATTTACTTCATGATTTCTGTGGATCAAAGTCATATTCTCGTGCCCACTGGCAAGCACTTTACCAATTTCCCTATCCTCATGGTTGTAGACCATCTTTAAAAAAAAAAAAGATAAAATAAAAAGACAAAGAGACAGGCATAGAGGCGCACACCTTCAATCCCAGTGCTCAGGAGGGAGAGGCGGGCAGATCTCTGTGAGTTTGAGGCCAGCCTGGTCTACCGAACAAATTCCAGGACATCCAGGGCTGCTGTTACACAGAGAAACCCTGTCTTAAGAAAATAAAAAGAAAAGCAAAACAAGCAGAAACAGACAAAGAGTTTGAACAACATACCAGTTACTAGCCCTAAGAAATTATTAAAAAAAAATACCTGATAGGGATGGAGAAATGTCTCTGCAAGTAAGAACACTGGCACCTTTTGCTGAGAACCTGAGACCTGCAACTCACTCCCAGGCGATCTGAAGCCCTCTTCTGACCTCCATGGCGACCAGACACACACCACATGGCAAGCAGACATACATTCAGGCAAAAATATTCATACAATGAAAATAAAGTCTTTATTTAGTTTACAAAATTATTGCATTTAAAAAGTGTATCATTCCTGTTATAAATTCGTGCTTCTCTGTACAGGCTGTGGCAGTGGGTGGGGACAGGTGGAGCCCACTGGAGTTGGAACAGCCTGTGGCTGTTCACAACAGTCGATGTTCTTGGTAGAGGCCGAGCTCTGCTTGGCTCTAGCCTAGATCCCACGTTGTACTGAGGGGCTGAATCCTGGGTGTTTAAGGCAAGTCTTTGCAGACCCGTGTCCTCGCAAGTTCCCAGTCTGGATCTCACACCCTCTCCAACGTAGCTTGGGGCTGCACGTAGAGGGTTCCGGCTTTGCTCATGGATTTCAGAGCTCCCCGTTGCAGTCTTCCCCATCCTTATCAGGATGCAGAGCTCCGAAAGGTCTGCGAGAGGGCAGGGCCTGTGCCTTCCGCATGTCCAACGTCTGCTTCTCCTTAGCCTTCCTGGAGACTTTACTGAGAGGCTAGGTAAGCAAGCGAGCAGCTGCTAGAGAGGGATGGGGATTGGAAAAGCATTAAAATAACCAGCTCCTTTATCATCATTTACTATCACTTCCTGCGTGACACAGAATCTAAATAAAACCCACATCCACCGTAATGGGATTCTCATCTGCCGAATGTCTGACAACTGTGAAAGTGAAAACATGAAGGGGCTGGTAATAGAAGAGACTGCACACTGGCTCACCATGGCTTGCCAGAAGCAGCAGCTTCCCAGCTCTCCAGCACAGAGCCAGAGGGAAGACCCACGAGACAAGGTAGCGATAGGGATGAGCCGTGCTAGGGTATCCGAACAGTCTGTCCACTTGGGGACTCGCTGCCTAGTTACATAGCTGGTCTTCCCTGTGCATCTCGGGCAACTCGGTATTCTATCCTGCTGTGGCATAAACCTGGTATTTGAAAGCCAGGCTCGATCCTTGATTCTGGCGAACGAACTGCTTGCTCAGCTCAGGCAGTGCGTAGAACATGCGTGTGTGTGTGTGTGTGTGTGTGTGTGTGTGTGTGTGTGTGTGTGTGTGTGTGTTCTTAGTATTTGTTAATATACAGAGTGTCAGAGGGGGCAGCCTTAGGATGTCCACTGCTGACCTTTTAGTAAGTAAGGTGTTTGTGTTCGTGCATACGATTACCTATTAATTAAATCTGCGATGTTTGCACCGTACGTAATTTGCATGAGCATATAAATTCATGAGCCTGTATTATGAACTTGATTAAAATACAGCTGTGTAATGAGGGTGATAGTGGGGGCCGCTCCCTCTCCTCGTTTCTATACAAGTGAGTCCCTGGGTGTTGTGGGAATGTCTGTAGCCTCCTATGGCCCGAGCGTACGTGGAATCCTCACAGGGACTCACGAGTCTGCCTGTGGCCCATGGATGCCAGCCCACATTTTCTTTCCTAAGTGGGCTCTGCTCCTTCTGATCTCTTTCCTTCATCCTCGGGCCCCATCCTGCCTGTGTTGCAACCCCTCCCCACAAGGCTCCTCTTTTCCTTTCACTTGGATATCATCTGCAGCTTAACTCACCCTTGACCATGAGGTGTGGCACTGTAGTGCTTAAGTACACACATTGTACAAACCAGGTACACACACATATACACACAGATATGCATACCACAGCACATCATATGTACCACATAAACGTGTTCCATATGCACATATTCTGTACAGTCACATCATATATGTACATACAAGACATATACATGCATACCCCATATTAACACCACATGCAGTCATACTACCCATACACAACATATGTATTCATGATGTACAACTATACTACATATAAATACATACCACACTCATACATCCACTGTAGACCAAATAAACACAGCACATGTATACACACACCATATGTGCACGTAACAAACATGTACATTGACACCTCATTACAATCTTTCCCATATATTTGTGGCTTATTAATACCTCATGCACATGTAGTCAACATGCATGCATGATATATTAACATGCCATGCAAATATATCCCACATATACACATAACATATTAATACCTTATATACTTTAATACCCTCATACCACAAAGACAAAGACACACTTGGCAACCACACAAACCACACACATGGAATGTATACATATACTGTATACCTATAAACAAAATAAACACCAAACACACACCACGTATGCACATCATATGTATATATCATGCACATTTAATATATATGTATAGCATACAAAATACATAAACACATCATACTCTGCATACATACATATACTATGTATGTTGTCCATGTACACATACAGATACACTACAAATATGTGTTCATGCTTTATCACACAGATACTATGCAAACAACATCTATTCACACTTCCTACAGACAGAACACACAACATACACTGTAGATACATTCATGTAAAGCACATACATTCCATGTGCCACACATACTATCATACCACATTACTTCCCAGATACATGCCACATTCCATTCACAGCCAATACAAGCGCACGCCCCCACAAATACATAACTTAAATGAGCACGTTGCATGTGAAAACACATATGATACATATATCCCACACAAACCCACACCACACCTGCAAACACATACGGCACACACATCCTACACATAAATGTATGCCACACACACACACACACACACGCACACGCACACGCACACGCACACGCACACATACATGTATCTATCCCACACAAACACACATTACACTTGCTGACGCCATGCGTCAGGCCTGTTCTCTGCTTTTGCTGCCCATCCTGTGTCTGGCACCCAGGCGCCAGGCCTTCCCTGAGCATTCGGAATACCACAGAGGCCAGGGAGTGTCTAGAGGAAGGGAAAACAATGCATTTCCATGGAAGAAGTGTGGCCTACTGAGAACTAAGAGTAGGCTTTGGGTTCCTTAGGGTAGGGCCAGGAGGTCAATGGGAGAAGACAAACCTCATGGTCTCTTGGCATGGCAGACAGGTGGTGCATGGAGTGGAATAACTCAGGCCCTGTTTAGAGCAACGGGGCCTCAGCACATCAGTTGAGTAACCATGACACTGGTCCTGGCTCTCGCTGTTCTGCCTGGGTCCCTTTTATTCCTGCTTGGGTGAATGCTAGAGAATTCATGGAAAGGCTTGACCCTGGCTCTGTGTCCTCTTAGCGCTGTGATTGTCTACTGTGTCCTGTGGCCCCCCCTGGTTTGGTAATGGTGGTGGTGGTGGAGATGGTGGTGGTAGTGGTGGTGGTAAGGAGAGGGGGATCCCATAAGATTGACAGGCCTCCACAATCTTATCTAAGAGAGGAGCCTCCCATGAGGAAAGTGAAATTCTGGCCTGTATAAGGGGCCAGGTGGCCAGGGGTGGCCACACAGGTTCACATCAGGACTGGAGCCAAGCCTGGGGTCTAGGGCACACAAAGGAACTAGAACAGATGGCCTGGTGAGGGTGATGGGGACCCCTTGTTCTTACGCTCATTTCCTTCAGCTCTCGTGGAGGGTTCATCCAGGGGTACACTCAGTGAGTTGGGTGAAGACATTTTCCAGGAGGCCGGTGTCCTGGTTACTAAGTGCCAAGGCAACAGTAAGGGCCACATCCGAGTGGGTAGTGCTACAAAGGTCATGCACTGTGGATAGGTGGTAGGGGAAGGGTGGATCAGCCCCTGTCCTGGGCAGCCGCTGCTCTGTAGTTCCTCTGCCCTGGCCCCAGCTGGACTATGTGCTCAGCTCAAGGGTAGGCCCTGTCTGGAATCTCACTGTGCCTCCATGGAACTGACAAAAGCCAAGGCACTGTCACCTTCTACAGAGAAGGATGAGCAAACATTGGCAGTCGGGAAGAAGTGGTGTCCCTCAGGAAGGCCTGGCTTCTACGGCTGGTGCCTGTATCCTGCTCGACTCCTAGTTGCTGGCCCTGGCACTGTTGGATGTGTTCTTGAAGCCCCCGTCTAGACTCCACTGTACACGGCTGGCAACCTTCACAATGCCCAAGAGATCTTAGCCCTTTTCTTCAGCAAACAGGCACCTCGTTGGAACAGCATGGCAGGAAGTGGAAGCTAGGCTCACCATACACATCCCCAGCCCCATCTCGTAGACATCTGGGTTCACTGCCACAGACAGGCTCCAAGGTCTCCATCGTTTGGAGAAAGTTTCCCAGTGAGTGAGATCAGGCTGGCTACTTTATGCATGTGACACTTAGTGTGAGTGGAAGGACAGAGGAGGTCTTAGAGCAGTGACATCCCCTGCCCCTGCCAACTCTCTGCTGATCTGTCCTGTTCCCACAGACAGACCTGGGTCTAGCTTGGATAATAGAACATAACTTTGAAACTATCCCAGCCCACCCATGTGAGGATGACTCAGGCAGATCCCTAGGGTGAGGCACCAGCCATGTGCTGCGAGTTTTATGTCAACTCGACACGAGTTAGAGTCATTTGACAAGAGGGAATTCAGTTGAGAAAATGCCCCTGTTAGACTGGCCTGTGGGCCATCCTGTAGTACATCTCCTTGATTGATGATTCATGCGGGAGAGCGTAGCTCACTGTAGTCAGTGCTATTCCTGGGCTGCTGGTCCTTGGTGATCTAAACGCAGGCTACACAAGTCTCGAGGGGCACATCTGTAAGCAGCTCTCCTACAGCCTCTGTATCAGCTCCTGCCTCCGGGTTCCTACCTTGAGTTCCTGCTCTGACTTCCCGCAATGAATGACTGTCTATCATCTTATAGTCGTAAGATGAAATAAACTCTTTCTTTCACAAGTTGCTAATGGACATGGTGTTTTATCATAACAATAAAAGCCCAGAAGCTTAGATGAAACTTGGTACCAGGATTAGGGTATCGCTATGATGGACTTAACCATCTTTCGGGGGAGAACTGTGGGGGGATTTTTTAACTTCAGCCTAGAAAAGTCATTGGGTTCCCAGAGCTCGATGAGAAGTTGTAGGAGCTTGGAAGATGATGCTGAGAACAGTGCAGATGATGGGGGCCTGACCCCTAAAGTTTCTTAGGGAAGCAGAGACTCCACCAGGAGTCATCACTGAGGCAGAGTCTTCTGGGAAATCTTTTCTTCAGAGTCAGCAGCACATGGTGGGTGTGGGCCCAAAGTGATCAAAGTCATACCTGACGTTGACAGCCGAACTCGGCAATGTCAGTCTCCCGGGTGGAGCTGGTTTTGAAGAGGTCGGACATGGAGACCTCACACTGAGACTTTGTGTTAGCCAGGGTTCTCTAGAGTCACACACCATGAGGGGTTGGGACAGGCTGTTAGTAATTGCGGTGGAAGCCCCAGGATTGACAGGGTCATGCACAGAAGTGGAGGCCGGGTACCATGTATAAATGCGAGTTCCTGAAGAGAGACGGAGTTGCTGCCGGTGACAGTGTATCCCAGTTGCAGAGCCTCCAGCATTAGGGACATGCCAGTATCATGGGATGACAGCCAAGGACAGCAGCAGCCATGGAGTGGAGCTGCCCTTGATCTAGGAGAAAAGCTACATAGGCTGTAGAGGACAGAGTTGGAGAAGTGGCCCAGATGTCTGACACTGCCCCTTTTACACTGTCGGACATTGGTTTTACTTGGATTAGGTTGTGACTGTGCCCTGGTTTCCCCCACCACTGTCCTTAGAGTAAGAAAGTAAGTCACTTATGTCTGATCTTACGGAAGCCCTCAGTTGCAAGATTTTAGAATTTTAGGGAAATTTTAGCTATTTTAGAGAAACTTGGAGCTTTGGCAGAGACTGGACATTTCGATGAAACTGAACTCTTATTAAAGGGTTTCGATTTTTAAAGATTCTCAGACATGTAAAAGTCGGATTGTCGTGCACAATGATATTAATATTAATATGGGATGTTGAAGATGGTAACATTTTAACAGTAACATTTGTGTGTCAAGCTGACAAAGGATCTACTGTGGTGGCTGGTTTTACGTTAACATGACACAAGGTAGAGTTATTTTTGAAAGCGGAAGCTTCACTTGAGAAAATAATCCCCCTCCATATTGACCAGAGGGCAAGCCTGTGGTATAGCTTCTTGATTGATGATTGGTATGGGAGGTCCCACACACTGTGAGCAATGCCACCCCTGGGCTGGTGGTCCTAGGTGCTATAAGAAAGTAGGCTGAGCAAGCCAGTAAGAAGCATTCCTCCATAGCCTCTGCGTCAGTCCTCTCTTCTGCTTTCCTGCTTAATGATAGTGTGTGACCTGGGAATTATAAGATGAAATAAACCCTTCCCTCCCCAAATTGTTTTATGGTCATGACATTTTACCACAGCAGTAGAAGCCCACTGTAGGACTAGCAGTGCCTTGGGCCGTGAGTATTTGCTTGTTCTCTCGTTGCTTCTCTTACTTTGTGTGTTGTTTCTTTGTTGTGGGTAATGCTTCAGACAATGTAGAAGCTGAGTTTGTCAGGGAATAGCCTCTGTTGACAGGGAGCACCCACCTCACTCCCACTCTGGTACAGCACATTCTGTTGAAAGTCTAAATGGTTCCAGCCATGGCCTTGCTCTGAGAGCTGCCAGTTGGCTATTCCAGAAGCGTGCATAGAGCCTGCACCTGTCTGTCACATGCCTTCTGTGGGGACAGAGGACCCAATAGACCCTGTTTTCTCATGCCGCCCCTGGGCTCAGGTGCAGAAGGGAAAATTGTCTTGCTGACCATGTTAACAAAAACATGATCCTGGGTAGCAGGGACAACTGGGGTGGGCCATGCAGGTGTGGGCCTCAGTGTATTGGAGAGCTGCCACCGTAGGCCTCAGGACAATGGCTCCTGTTGACTTGACTTAAAATGAGCATTGGGGGCTCCAGATCCATAGCATGGACCCCAAAGGGCCTGGAGTGACTGGTGTCAGCCAGAGTGGCCACAAAGATACTGGGCCCCTGTTTTGTGGGACATCTCTAGATAGTCAGATAGCAATCCTGCCTCTTGTATGTGTGCTTTTATAGACTGATCTGGGTTTAATGGTTCTCTGAAGCCAGGGTACACAGAGTGCGTTGTAGCCTGCCTACTTTCTGACCCCTTGAGTTGCTCAAATGTGGACCTTGCTTCTATCAGCGCCTCTTGTGGGTTGGAACGAGGCCCTAGGCTCCACCCCTTTTCCAGTTGTTTGGCTCCAGGAGGGAGGCTGGTAGATCAGACTGCTGGGCGTCTCCCTAAGCTAGGTCTCTCTGCTCACTGGTAACCCCTCAGGGATACAAGATCTCCTTGTGGAAATAAGTTGGCTGCAGGGTCAGCGTTTACCTTGAAGTAAGGATGGGGTCATCTCTGCAGTGACAGAGAGGCAAGGCACAGATCTGGGGGGTGCTGAGCATGCACACGGGCCTGGCAGGTGACCAAAGTGACAGCTCTTAGCTGTCACCTCATTTAATCCTCAACCCACCTTCGAGGAGAGTGACTGTTTCAAGACTGCCCTTGAGGAAACTCAAGGACAGAGTCACAGAATCTTGGCTACAGCTTCTGAGGTAGGAACTTGAAGGCTAGGCAAGGACCAGGTAACCATTCCAGGGCCCTGTCTAGACCAGCTTCCAGTGAGTAAATCCAGCAGCTGTGTGCCCTGGAATGTTACCTGAATGACTGGGGTGTACCTGCAAGACACAGATTCTAGAAGTTTCAAGACGGTAAGAGGCCACCTACAATCTGACTCCTTGACCATCCCCTAGGCCAGGTTCAAATTGAGTCATTGTGGGCTGCAGCAGATTGACCTCTGATGCTGAGGGTGGCTTCTAGTTAATGGTCCCTGGCTCCAACATCAGGGACAGCCACTGGCTGTTTCTCTGTGTGTCCCTGTCTCATGTTGGGCAGCACAGGGCCTGGTACATCTAAAAGCTCTACATCTGGGCAAACAAGCCACAGCCTAGGACAGCGGTTCTCAACCACCCTAATACTATGACCCTTTAGTACAGTTCCTCATGCTGTGGTGACCCCCAACCATGAAACTTTATGTTGCTGCTTTATAACTGTAATTTTGCTACTGTTGTGAATCATAATACAAATATCTGATACTCAACCCCCAAAAGGGTCAAGACCAACAGGCTGAGAACTGCTGTTTTAGGACAAGAACCAGCAGACGCTTCAGGAGCCAATAGGCAGACCTGTCCTCCAAGATCGTCCTGTGTGGAGCCTCCTGGGCCCATGTGATCCTTCTGGGTATATTTAGAAGAGGTCATGCAGCCTTTAAAATATACACTTTCCAAAGCCAGCGTCTGCCTTGGAGAAGGCGGATTTTATTAGGCAATTCCCTCTCTTCGGAGGAGCAGAGAGGCAGTGAAGCAGGCCCTCCGATTCGCCTCGCCGATAGAGCCTGAGCCCTCCTTATAAATAACTCCAGCTTTCACAGAGACACAGAATGCATCTTCAGACCTCCTGTCCCCAGGGAACACCCGCACAGTGACAGCTCCTTGTTCTTCTGCCTGTTGCCGTGGGGACAACCTTAATAGACATGCCAGACTCCTTTTAGTGTGCAAGTAGCAGTGCTTACTGAATGCAGGCTCAGGGGACGTGTGTTGGGGGAAGGCAGTGAGGGTGGCTGGCCAGGGTTCCCTGGGCTGATGGGGAGGCTGGAGCAGGAACGGAATCCACATACTCTGAGGACAGGATGCTTTGAGGGGTCATCGATTGGCTGGTCCCCAAACAGGTGAACCCAGAAACTCAGTGTTCCTTTTTCAGGCTAAAACTCTTCACAGATATGACTTGGGGATGCTATTGATGTGTCTGAAATACAGGAACAAGCTCTTGTATAGAAGAGACACGCTCCCCCGCCTCTCCCCCACCACACACATGCAAACAACAAATGCTCGTGCACATAACACCAGGTGTTGGAAGTGACATGTGAAACTGGAAGCAGTGTCTGGGGACATTCTGCAGAGAACACGCTCCCCTAGAGCCTGTGGGGAACATGTCTCGGCCTACACCTTGATCTCAGATCAGGCTTTAGGTATCCAAAGCAAAACTATCTTGTTTTACTCCATGAGTTTGTGGGAAATCATAGGCTAGTTTCAAGAAACAGTGGCTGCATACACAAATAACAGAAGGATCCTAAGAGCCAGGAGTTGGAGCCCACCCTTGTATGTGTAGTGTGTGTGTGTGTGTGTGTGTGTGTGTGTGTGTGTGTGTGTGTGTGTGTGTGTGTGTGTGTGTGTATGGTATATGTATTGTGGTATATCCATGTGGTGGTGGTGTGTATGTGTATGTGAGGTGTGTACTGTGGAGGGCACAGGTATGCATATATATATGTGATGTTTACGTATGCTGTGTGGTATGTGTGTGTTGTATGCATAAACATGTATATGTGTTCATTTGCATGTATGTGTGTGGTATATGTATATGGTGTGTATGTATGTATTGTCTGGGTGTAATATATGTATGTATGTGGTATATTCTGTATTCGGTGTGTGTTCCTATGCATGCTCTGGGCAGATAGCTCCTGGGTCAGGTCAGGACCTGATTCCTCTCCTCTTCTACACCTCCTGGAAGTCCTGGGGGGAGGGGCAGATGTTTTGTCTTCATGAAAGTGAAGGTGTGACTTTCTGATAGGGAGATAGGATCCCACAGGAATGGCCTCTTGAGCTGGGGCTTCAGACAGAAGCTGGTGTTCCCATCAAATTGGTTTGGGATGGGAAATCCAGAAAAATACTAATATCCTTCCACACACAAATTCATCCTCCTCCCAGATCAAGGGCGCATACCGCTGTCGGCCTGCAAGAGAGTTTTACACGGGATGCGGATGGCATTTTTCATTTTAATGGCATGAGTTTACTTTTATGGCTGCCTTCTATTTATGGAATGGCACTGGCTCTATTTACAGGGTGATGGAAAGTGTCTTTTTCATAGTAAAGTGATGCGTGGACATGCTGAAGTCCCTGGTCACAGGGTGGGTGGGACTTGATGGAAGGTCCAGATAGGTGTGTGGAGGCCAACATGGACCGTGGCATGAGGAGGTTTGCTCCAGCCATAGCAAGCTTGCAAGGTGATCTGATGTCAAAGATACCATACCAGGGGAGACTAATGGATAAGGATTCTACTAAATATCTTTTGATATTAAAAAGGTGGCCATGTCCTGGAACGGTGATGACAAGTGGCCCCAAAGTAGGCAGCTTTAAAGACTAGTTTACCTTCTTGCCGGTTAGAGGTCAGATGCTTGAAATTGAAGTGTCAACAGAGTGGGCCCTTCTAGGGGATCTAATGCAGAGCTGTTGTAGGCCTCTTTCCTGTCTACTGATGGCTGCCGGCAGCCACACATTTTCCTAGCTCGTAGCTGCTTTGCTACAATCTCTGATCTTGCTTTCCACAGGAAGGGCTCTTAAGATCCACTCCAACTATCTTGGTCTCATCTCTAGATGCTATACTGTATTACAAATAGTGCTGGATGCCAGGGTTCGGTGGACACATCTTTAAGGCCACTCTTCAGCCCATCATCATGTGGGGATATGGGAGAATTGCATTCGTTGCTCTGGGGTCCCAAGAACATTTGTGACTACCTTTCAACATGAGAGATTCAAGGCTGTTGTGTGAGGCCAGGTGGG